>NC_083691.1:105150000-105420702 GCF_033118175.1 Dama dama | reverse complement strand
GGAGGAGCAAGAAACGGTGTTGAAAAACATGAAGAGCATGAAAAGCTGTGAAAAATATGAAGAGCTTCAAAAGGTGTCAAAAATATGGGAAGCATGAAACAGTCTGAAAAATAGGAGGAGCATGAATGGGTGTTGAAAACATGAAGAGCCTGAAAAGGTGTGAAAGACAGGAAGAGCTTCAAAATGTGTCAAAAATATGAGGAGCATGAAACTGTCTCAAAAATAGGAGGAGCATGAAACGGTGTTCAAACACATGAAGAGCCTGAAAAGGTGTGAAATATATGAAGAGCTTCAAAATGGGTCAAAAATATGAGCAGCATGAAACCGTCCAAGAAAGAGGAGGAGCATGAAGCAGTGTTCAAAAACATGTAGAGCCTGAAAAAGTATGAAAAATATGAAGAGCTTCAAAACGTGTCAAAATATGAGGAGCATGAAATGGTCTGAAATATAGGAGGAGCATGAAACGGTGTTCAAAAACATGAAGAGCCTGAAAACGTGTGAGAAATATGAGGAGCTTCAAAAGGTTTCAAAAAAATGAGGAGCATGAAACGTTCTGAAAAATAGGAGGAGCAGGAAGTGGTGTTGAAAAACATAAAGAGCGTGAAAAGGGGTGAAAAATATGAAGAGCTTCAAAAGCTGTCATAAATATGAGGAGTATGAAATGGTCTGAAAAATAGGAGGAGCATGAAGCAGTTTTGAAAAACATGAAGAGCCTGAAAACGTGTGAGAAATATGAGGAGCTTCAAAAGGTTTCAAAAAAATGAGGAGCATGAAACGTTCTGAAAAATAGGAGGAGCATGAAACGGTGTTTAAACATGAAGAGCCTGAAAAGGTGTGAAACAATGAAGAGATTCAAAAGGTGTGAAAAATATGAAGAGATTCAAAAGGTGTCAAAAACATGAGGAGCATGAAACGTTCTGAAAAAGAGGAGGAGCATGAAGTTATGTTGAAAAACATGAAGAGCCTGAAATGGTGTGAAAAATATGAAGAGCTTCAAAATATGTCAAAATTAGGAGTAGCATGAAACGGTGTTGAAAAACAAGAAGAGCCTGAAAAGGTGTGAAAAATATGAAGAGCTTCAAAAGGTATCAAAAATATGAGGAGCATGAAACGGTTTGAAAAATAGGAGGAGCATGAATCGGTGTTGAAAAACATGAAGAGCCAGAAAATATGTGAAACATATGAAGAGCTTCAAAAGGTGTGAAAAATTGGAGGAGCATGAAACGGTCTGAAAAAGAGGAGGAGAATGAAGCGGTGTTGAAAAATATGAAGAGCCTGAAAATGTATGAAAAATAGGAGGAGCTTCTAAAGTTGTCAAAAATATGAGGAGCATGAAACGGTCTGAAAAATAAGAGGAGCACGAAGCGGTGTTGAAAAATATGAAGAGACTGAAAAGACGTGAATATTATGAAGAGATTCAAAACTTGTCAAAAATATGAGGAGCATGAAACGGTCTGAAAAATAGGAGGAGCATGAAGCGGTGTTGAAAAACAAGAATAGCCTGAAAAGGTGTGAAAAATATGAAGAGCTTCAAAAGGTGTCAAAAATATGAGGAGCATGAAAGGTTCTGAAAAAAGAGTAGCATGAAATGGTGTTCAAAAACATGAAGAGCCTGGAAAGGTGTGAAAAATATGAAGAGCCTCAAACGAGTCAAAAATATGAGGAGCATGAAAACGTGTGAAAAATAGCAGGAGCATGAAGCAGTGTTGAAAAACAGGTAAAACCTGAAAACCTGTGAAAAGTATGAAGAACTTCAAAAGTGTGAAAAATATGAAGAGCTTCAAAAGGTGTAAAAAATGAGATGAGCATGAAATGGTCTGACAAATAGGAGGAGCATGAAGTGGTGTTGAAAAACTTGAAGAGCCTGAAAAGGTGTGAGAAATATGAAGAGCTTCAAATGTGTCAAAAATATGAGGAGCATGAAACGGTATGAAAAATAGGAAGAGAATGAAGTGGTGTTGAAAAACATGAAGAGCCTGAAAAGGTGTGAAAAATATGAAGAGCTATAAAAGTTGTGAAAAATATTTGGAGCATGAAACGGTCTGAAGAATAGGAGGATCATGAAGCGGTGCTGAAAAACATGAAGAGCCTGAAAAGGTGTGGAAAATATGAAGAGCTATAAAAGGTGTGAAAAATATTTGGAGCATGAAACGGTCTGAAGAATAGGAGGATCATGAAGCGGTGTTGAAAAACATGAAGAGCCTGAAAAAGTGTGAAAAACATGAAGAGCCTGAAAAGGTGTGAAAAATATGAGGAGCTTCAAAAGATGTCAAAAATATGAGAAGCATGAAACTTTCTGAAAAATAGGAGGAGCAGGAAGTGGTGTTAAAAAACATGAAGAGCCTGAAAAGGTGGGAAAAATATGAAGAGCTTCAAAAGGTGTCAAAAATATGAGGAGCATGAAACAGTCTAAAAAATCGGAGGAGCATGAAATGGTGTTGAAAAACATGATGAGCATGAAAAGGTTTGAAAAATATGAAGAGCTTAAAAATGTGTCAAAAATAGGAGTAGCATTAAACGGTGTTCAAAAACTAGACGAGCCTGAAAAGGTGAGAAAAATATGAAGAGCTTTAACGGTGTCAAAAATATGAGGAGCATGAAACGGTCTGAAAATTAGGAGGAGCAAGAAGAGGTGTTGAAAAACATGAAGAGCGTGAAAAGGGGTGAAAAATATGAAGAGCTTCAAAAGCTGTCATAAATATGAGGAGTATGAAATGGTCTGAAAAATAGGAGGAGCATGAAGCAGTTTTGAAAAACATGAAGAGCCTGAAAACGTGTGAGAAATATGAGGAGCTTCAAAAGGTTTCAAAAATATGAGGAGCATGAAACGTTCTGAAAAATAGGAGGAGCATGAAACGGTGTTTAAAACATGAAGAGCCTGAAAAGATGTGAAACAATGAAGAGATTCAAAAGGTGTGAAAAAATTAAGAGATTCAAAAGCTGTGAAAAATATGAAGAGATTCAAAAGGTGTCAAAAACATGAGGAGCATGAAACGTTCTGAAAAAGAGGAGGAGCATGAAGTTATGTTGAAAAACATGAAGAGCCTGAAATGGTGTGAAAAATATGAAGAGCTTCAAAATGTGTGAAAAATAGGAGTAGCATGAAACGGTGTTGAAAAACAAGAAGAGCCTGAAAAGGTGTGAAAAATATGAAGAGCTTCAAAAGGTGTCAAAAATATGAGGAGCATGAAACGGTTTGAAAAATAGGAGGAGCATGAAGTGGTGTTGAAAAACATGCAGAGCCAGAAAATATGTGAAACATATGAAGAGCTTCAAAAGGTGTGAAAAATTGGAGGAGCATGAAACGGTCTGAAAAATAGGAGGAGAATGAAGCGGTGTTGAAAAATATGAAGAGCCTGAAAATGTATGAAAAATAGGAGGAGCTTCTAACGTTGTCAAAAATATGAAGAGCATGAAACGGTCTGAAAAATAAGAGGAGCATGAAGCGGTGTTGAAAAATATGAAGAGCCTGAAAAGACGTGAATATTATGAAGAGATTCAAAACTTGTCAAAAATATGAGGAGCATGAAACGGTCTGAAAATAGGAGGAGCATGAAGCGGTGTTGAAAAACAAGAATAGCCTGAAAAGGTGTGAAAAATATGAAGAGCTTCAAAAGGTGTCAAAAATATGAGGAGCATGAAAGGTTCTGAAAAAAGAGTAGCATGAAATGGTGTTCAAAAACATGAAGAGCCTGGAAAGGTGTGAAAAATATGAAGAGCCTCAAACGAGTCAAAAATATGAGGAGCATGAAAAGGTGTGAAAAATAGGAGGAGCATGAAGCAATGTTGAAAAACAGGTAGAACCTGAAAACCTGTGAAAAATATGAAGAACTTCAAAAGTGTGAAAAATATGAAGATCTTCAAAAGGTGTAAAAAATGAGATGAGCATGAAATGGTCTGACAAATAGGAGGAGCATGAAGTGGTGTTGAAAAACTTGAAGAGCCTGAAAAGGTGTGAGAATTATGAAGAGCTTCAAATGTGTCAAAAATATGAGGAGCATGAAACGGTATGAAAAATAGGAAGAGAATGAAGTGGTGTTGAAAAACAAAAAGAGCCTGAAAAGGTGTGAAAAATATGAAGAGCTATAAAAGGTGTGAAAAATATTTGGAGCATGAAACGGTCTGAAGAATAGGAGGATCATGAAGCGGTGTTGAAAAACATGAAGAGCCTGAAAAGGTGTGGAAAATATGAAGAGCTATAAAAGGTGTGAAAATATTTGGAGCATGAAACGGTCTGAAGAATAGGAGGATCATGAAGCGGTGTTGAAAAACATGAATAGCCTGAAAAAGTGTGAAAAATATGAAGAGCTTCAAAAGGTGTCAAAAATATGAGGAGCATGAAACGTCCTTAAATATAGGAGGAGCATGAAACGGTGTTCAAATACATGAAGAGCCTGAAAAGATGTGAAAATATGAAGAGCTTCAAAAGGTGGCAAAAATATGAGGAGAAAAAAACCGTCTGAAAAATAGGAGGAGCATGAAGTGGTGTTGAAAAACAAGAAGAGCCTGAAAAGGTGTGAAAAATATGAAAAGCTCCAAAAGGTGTAAAAAATATGAGGAGCATGAAACTTTCTGAAAAGGAGTAGCAAGAAGCGGTGTTCAAAAACATGAAGAGCCTGAAAATATGTGAAAAATATGAAGCGCTTCGAAAGGAGTCAAAAATATGAGGAGCATGAAACGGTCTGAAAAATAGGAGGAGCATGAAACGGTGTTTAAAAACATGAAGAGCTTGAAAAGGTATGAAAAATATGGAGAGCTTCAAAGAGTGTGAAATACATGAGGAGCATGAAACGGTCTGAAAAATAGGAGGAGCATGAAGCTGGGTTCAAAAACCTGAAGAGCCTGAAAAGGTGTGAAAAATATGAAGAGCTTCAAAAGCTGTCAAAAATATGAGGAGCATGAAACGGTCTGAAAATTAGGAGGAGCATGAAACGGTGTTCAAAAACATGAAGAGCCTGAAAATGTGTGAAAAACATGAAGAGCCTGAAAAGGTGTGAAAATTATGAAGAGCTTCAAAAGGTGTGAATATATAAGGAGCATGAAACGGTCTGAACAATAGGAGGAGCCTGAAGTGGTGTTCAAAAATATGAAGAGCCTGAAAAGGTGTGAAAAATATGAAGAGCTTCAGAAGGTGTGAAAAATATGAGTAGCATGAAACGGTCTGAAAAATAGGAGGATCATGAAGTGGTGTTGAAAAACATGAAGAGCCTGAAAACGTTTGAAAAATACGAAGAACTTCAAAAGGTGTGAAAAATATGAAGAGCCTCAAAAGGTGTCAGAAATATGAGCAGCATGAAACCTTCTGAAAAAGGAGGAGCATGAAACGGTGTTCAAAATCATGAAGAGCCTGGAAAGGTGTGAAAAATAT
This sequence comes from Dama dama, assembly GCF_033118175.1. Classification (NCBI taxonomy): domain Eukaryota; kingdom Metazoa; phylum Chordata; class Mammalia; order Artiodactyla; family Cervidae; genus Dama; species Dama dama. The sequence continues at coordinate 105,415,334 of NC_083691.1, read as the reverse complement.
GAAGAGTCTCAAAACCTCTCAAATATATGAGGAGCATGAAACGGTCTTAAAAATAGGAGGAGCATGAAGCAGTGTTGAATAACATGAAGAGCCTGAAAAGGTGTGAAAAATATGAAGAGCTTCAAAACGTGTCAAAAATATGAGGAGCGTGAAACAGTCTGAAAATAGGAGGAGCATGAAGCGGTTTTGAAAAAGATGAAGAGCCTGAAAAGTTGTGAAAAATATGAAGAGCTTGAAAAGGGGTCAAAAGTATGTGGAACATGAAACGGTTTGGAAAATAGGAGGAGCATGAAACGGTCTGAAAAAAAAGGAGGAGCATGAAACGGTGTGGAAAAACATGAAGAGCCTGAAAAGGTGTGAAAAATAGAAAGAGCTTCAAAAGGTGTGAAATACATGAGGAGCATGAAACGGTCTGAAAAATAGGAGGAGCGTGAAACGTTGTTCAAAAATATGAAGAGCCTGTAAAGGTGTGAAAAATATGAAGTGTTTGAAAAGATGTGAAATAAATGAGGATCATTAAACGGTCTGACAAATAGGAGGAGCATGAAACGTTGTTCAAATACATGAAGAGCCTGAAAAGGTGTGAAAAATATGAAGAGCTTCAATGGATGTGAAATACATGAGGAGCATTAAAAGGTCTGAAAAATAGGAGGAGCAAGAAGCGGTGTTGAAAAAGATGAAGAGCCTGAAAAGTTGTGAAAAATAGGAGGAGCTTCAAAAGGTGTCAAAAATATGAGGAGAATGAAACGGTCTGAAAAATAGGAGGAAAATGAAGCAGTGTGGAAAACATGAAGAGCCTGAAAAGGTGTGAAAAATAGGTGGAGCTTCAAAATGTGTCAAAATATGAGGAGAATGAAACGGTCTGAAAAAGAGCAAGAGCTTTAAGCGGTGTTCAAAAACATGAAGATCCTGAAAAAGTGTGAAAAGTATGAAGAGCTTCAAAAGCTGTCAAATATATGAGGAGCATGAAACTGTTTGAAAAATAGGGGGAGCGTTAAACGGTCTGAAAAAGAGGAGGAGCATGAAGCGGTGTTGAAAAATATGAAGAGCATGAAATGGTGTGAAAAATATGAAGAGTTTCAAAAGGTGTCAAAAATATTAGGAGCATGAAATGGGACTGAAAAATAGGAGGAGCATGAAGCGGTGTTGAAAAACATGAAGAGCCTGAGAAGGTGTGAAAAATAGGAGGAGCTTCAAAAGGTTTCAAAAATATGAGGAGCATGAAACGGTCTGAAAAATAGGAGGAGCATGAAGCGATTATGAAAAACATGAAGAGCCTGAAAAGGTATGAAAAATATGAAGAGCTTCCAAACATGTCAAAAATATGAGGACCCTGAAACAATTTCAAAAATATGTGGAGTATGAAACGGTCTGAAAAATAGGAGGAGCATGAAGCAGTGTTCAAAAACATGGAGAAACTGAAAAGGTGTGAAAAATATGAAGAGCTACAAAAGGTGTCAAAAATATGAGAAGCATGAAACGAGTGAAAAATAGGAGGAGCATGAAGCGGTGATTAAAAACATGAAGAGCCTGAAAAGGTGTGAAAAACATGAAGAGCTTCAAAAGGTGTCAAAAATATGAGGAGTATGAAGCGGTCTGAAAAATAGGAGCAGCATGAAACATTGGTCAAAAATATTAAGAGCCTGAAAAGGTGTGAAAATTATGAATACCTTCAAAAGGTGTGAAAAATATGAGGAGCATGAAACATTCTGAAAAATAGGAGGAGAGTGAAGCGGTGTTTAAAAACATGGAGAGCCTTAAAAGGTGTGAAAAATATGAAGAGCTTCAAAACGTGTCAAAAATATGAGGAGCATAAAACGGTCTGAAAAATAGGAGAAGCATGAAGCGGTGTTGAAAAACATGACGAGCCTGAAGAGGTGTGAAAAATATGAGGAGCTTCAAAAGGTGTCAAAAATATGAGGAGCATGAAACAGTCTGCAAAATAGGAGGAGCATGAAATGCAGTTCAAAAACATGAAGAGCCTGAAAAGGTGTCAAAAATATGAAGAGCTTCAAAAGGTCTCAAAAATATGAGGAGCATTAGACAGTCTGAAAAACAGGAGGAGCATGAAGCGGAGTTGAAAAACATGAAAAGCCTGAAAAGGGGTGAAAAATATGAAGAGTTTCAAAACGTGTCAAAATATGAGGAGCATGAATCGGTCTGAAAAATAGGAGAAGCATGAAGCGGTGTTGAAAAATATGAAGAGACTGAAAACGTGTGAAAAATGTGAAAGCTTCAAAACGTGTCAAAAATATTAGAAGCATGAAACGACTGAAAAATTGGAGGAGCATGATTCGGTGTTGTAAAACATGAAGAGCCTGAAAAGGTGTGAAATATATGAAGAGCTTCAAATTTGTCAAAAATATGAGGAGCATGAAACAGTCTGAAAAATAGGAGGAGCATGAAGCGGTCTTCAAAAACATGAAGAGCCTGAAAATGTGTGAAATATATGAAGAGCTTCAAAAGGTGTCAAAAATATGAGGAGTATGAAATGGTCTGAAAAGTAGGAGGAGCATGAAGTGGTGGTCAAAACATGAAGAGCCTGAAAAGGTGTGAAAAATATGAAGAGCTTCAAAAGGTGTCAAAAACATGAGGAGAATGAAACGCTCTGAAAAATAGGAGGAGCATGAAGTGGTGATGAAAAACATGCAGAGCCTGAAAAGCTGTTAAAACATGAAGAGCTTCAAAAGGTTTCAAAAATATGAGAGGCATGAAACGACTGAAAAATAGGAGGAGCATGAAGCGGTGTAGAAAACATGAAGAGCCTGAAAATGTGTGACAAATATGAAGAGCTTCAAAAGTTGTCAAAAATATGAGGAGCATGACACAATCTGAAAATTAGGATGAGAATGAATCGGTTTTGAAAAAGATGAAGAGAATGAAAAGGTGTGAAATATATGAACAACTTCAAACGGTGTCAAAAATATGAGAAGCATGAAACGGTCTGAAAAATAGGAGGAGCATGAAGCGGTGTTGAAAAACATGAAGAGCCTGAAAAGGTGTGAAAAAAATGAAGAGCTTCAAAAGTTGTCAAAAATATGAGGAGCATGAAACAGTCTGAAAATTACGATGAGAATGAAACGGTTTTGAAAAAGATGAAGAGCATGAAAAGGTGTCAAAAATATGAAGAGCTTCAAAAGGTGTCAAAAATATGAGAAGCATGAAACGGTCTGAAAAATAGGAGGAGCGTGAAGCGGTGGTAAAAAACATGAAGATCTTGAGAAGGTTTGAAAAATATGAAGAGCTTCAAAAAATGTCAAAAATATGAGGAGCATGAAACTGTCTGAAAAATAGGAGGAGCATGAAGTGGTGATGAAAAACATGAAGAGCCTGAAAAGCTGTGAAAAATATGAAGAGCTTAAAAAGGTTTCAAAAATATGAGAAGCATGAAACGACTGAAAAATAGGAGGAGCATGAAACAGTTTGAAAGACAGGATACGCATTAAACGGTTTTTAAAAAGATGAAGAGCATTAAAAGGTGTGAAAAATATGAAGAGCTTCAAAAGATGTCAAATATATGAGGAAATAAAACGATTGAAAAATAGGAGTAGAATGAAACGGTGTTGAAAAACATGAAGAGCCTGAAAAGGTGTGAAATATATGAAGAGCTTCAAAAGGTGTCAAAAATATGAGGAGCATGAAACTATCTGAAAAATAGGAAGAGCATGAAGCGGTGTTGAAAAACATGAAGAGCCTGAAAAGGTGTGAAAATATGAAGAGCTTCAAAAGGTGTGAAAAATATGAAGAGCTTCAAAAGGTGTCAAAAATGAGATGAGCATGAAACGGTCTGAAAAGTTGGAAGAGCATGGAGTGGTGTTGAAAAACATGAAGAGCTTGAAAAGCTGTGAAAAATATGAAGAGCTTCAAAAGGTGTCAAAAATATGAGGAGCTTGAAACGGTCTGAAAAATAGGAGGAGCATGAAGCGGTGTTGAAAAACATGAAGAGCCTGAAAAGGTGTGAAAAATATGAAGAGCTTCAAAAGGTGTCAAAAATATGAGGAGCATGAAACAGTCTGAATAATAGGAGGAGCATGAAACGGTTTTGAAAAAGATGAAGAGCATAAAATGGTGTGAACAATGTGAAGAGCTTCAAATGGTGTAAAAATATCAAAAGCATGAAAAGGTTTGAAAAATAGGAGGAGCAGGAAGCTGTGTTGAAAAAAATGAAGACCCTGAAAAGGTGTGAAAAATATGAAGAGCTTCAAAAGGTATCAAAATATGAGGAGCATGAAACGGTCTGAAATATAGGAGGAGCATGAAACGGTGTTGAACACATGATGAGCCTGAAAATGTTTGAATAATATGAAGAGCTTCAAAAGGTATGAAAAATATGAAGAGCTTCAAAAGGTGTTAAAATTATGAGGAGCATGAAGCGGTGTTCAAAAACATGAAGAGCTTGAAAAGGTGTGAAATATATGAAAAACTTCAAAAGGTGTGAAAAATATGAGCAGCATGAAGCGGTGTTGAAAAACATGAAGAGCCTGAAAAAGTTTGAAATATATGAAGAGCTTCAAAAGGTGTCAAAAATATGAGGACCATGAAACGGTCTGAAAAATAGGAGGAGCATGAAACGGTGTTGAAAATATGACGAGGCTGAAAAGGTGTGAAATATATGAAGAGCTTCAAAAGGTGTCAAAAATATTAAGAGTATGAAACTGTCTGAAAAATAGGAGGAGCATGAAGCGGTGTTGAAAAACATGAAGAGCCTGAAAACGTGTGAAATATATGAAGAGCTTCAAAACGGTCAAAAATATGAGGAGCACGTAACGGTCTCAAAAATAGGAGGAGCACAAAGCGGTGTTCAAAAACATGAAGCGCCTGAAAAGGTGTGAAAAATATGAAGAGCTTCAAAACGTGTGAAATATATGAAGAGCTTCAAAAGGTGTCAAAAATATGAGGAGCATGAAACGGTCTGAAAAATAGGAAGAGCATGACGTAGTGTTCAAAAACATGAAGAGACTGAAAATATGTGAACAATATGAAGAGCTTCAAAATGTGTGAAAATTATGAGTACCATGAAACGGTCTGAAAAATAGGAGGAGCATGAAGCGCTGTTGAAAAATATGAAGAGCCTGAAAAGGTGCGAAAAATATGAATAGCTTCAAATGGTGTAAAAAATATGAGGAGCATGAAACGGTTTGAAAAATAGGAGGAGCATGAAGCGGTGTTGAAAAACATGAAGAGCCTGAAAAGGTGTGAAATATATGAAGAGCTTCAAAAGGTGTCAAAAATATGAGGAGCATGAAACGGTCTTAAAAATAGGAAGAGCATGAAACGGTGTTCAAAACTTGAAGATACTGAAAAGGTGTGAAAAATATGAAGAGCTTCAAAAGGTGTGAAAAATATGAGGAGCATGAAACGGTGTTTGAAAACATGAATAGCCAGAAAATGTGTGAAAATATGAAGAGCTTCAAAAGGTGTCAAAAATATGAGGAGCATGAAACGGTCTTAAAAATAGGAGGAGCATGAAACGGTGTTGAAAAATATGAAGAGCCTGAAAAGCTGTGAAAAATATTAAGAGCTTCAAAAGGTGTCAAAAATATGAGGAGCATGAAACGGGCTGAAAAATAGGAGGAGCATGAAGCGGTATTCAAAAACATGAAGAGCCTGAAAATATGTGAACAATATGAACAGCTTCAGAAGGTGTGAGAAATATGAGTAGCATGAAACGGTCTGAAAAATAGGAGGAGCATGAAGCGCTGTTGAAAAACATGAAGAGCCTGAAAAGGTTGGAAAAATATGAAGAGCTTCAAAAGGTGTCAAAAATATGAGGAGCATGAAACGATCTGAAAAATAAGAGGAGTATGAGGCGGTGTGAAAAATATGAAGAGCTTCAAAATATGTCAAAAATATGAGGAGGATGAAACGGTCTGAAAAATAGGAGGAGCATGAAAAGATGTTGAATACATGAAGAGCCTGAAAAGGTGTGAAAAATATGAAGAGCTTCAAAAGGTGTCAAAAATATGAGGAGCATGAAACAGTTTGAAAAATAGGAGGAGCATGAAGCAGTGTTCAAAAACATGAAGAGGCTGAAATGGTGTGAAAAATATGAGGATCATGAAATGTCTCAAAAATTGGCGGAGCATGAAGTGCTGTTGAAAAACATGAAGAGCCTGTAAAGGTGTGAAAAATATGAAGAGCCAGAAAAGGTGTTAAATATATCAAGAGCCTCAAAAGGTGTTAAAAATATGAAGAGCTTCAAAAGGTTCAAAAATATGAGGAGCATGAAACGGTCTGAAAAATAGGAGGAGCATGAAACGGTGATGAAACACATGAAGAACGGGAAAAGGTGTGAAATATGAAGAGCTTCAAAACGTGTAAAAAATATGAAGAGTTTCAAAAGGTGTGAAAAATATGAGGAGCATGAAGCGGTGTTCAAAACTTGAAGATACTGAAAAGGTGTGAAAAATATGAAGAGCTTCAAAAGGTATGAAAAATATGAGGAGCATGAAACGGTGTTGAAACACATGAAGAGCCTGAAAAGTTGTGAAATATATGAAGAGCCTCAAAATGTTTGAAAAATATGAAGAGTTTCAAAAGGTGTGAAAAATATGAGGAGCATGAAACACTGTTGAAAACATGAAGAGCGTGAAAAGGTGTGAAATATCGGAAGAGCATCAAAATGTGTAAAAAATATGAAGAGTTTCAAAAGGTTTGAAAAATATGAGGAGCATGAAGCGGTGTTCAAAACTTGAACATACTGAAAAGGTATGAAATATATGAAGAGTTTCAAAAGCTGTCAAAAATATGAGGAGCATGAAACCATCTGAAAAACAGGGGATCATGAAACGGTGTTGAAAAACATGAAGAGCCTGAAAAGTTGTGAAAAATATGAAGAGCTTCAAAAGGTGTCAAAAATATGAGGAGAAAGAAACGGTCTGAAAAATAGGAGGAGCATGAAGCTGTGTTCAAAAACATGAAGAGCCTTAAAAGGTGTGAAAAATATGAAGAGGTTCAAAAGCTGTCAAATATATGAGGAGCATGAAGCGGTCTGAAATATAGGAGGAGCGTGAAGCTTTGTTGAAAAACAAGAAGAGCCAGAAAAGGTGTGAAAAATATGAAGAGCTTCAAAAGGTTTCAAAAATATGAAGAGCATGAAACGTTCTGAAAAAGAGTAGCATGAAACGCTGTTCAAAAACATAAAGAGCCTGGAAAGGTGTGAAAAATATGAAGAGCCTCAAAACGTCTCAAAATATTAGGAGCATGAAACGGTCTGAAAAATAGGAGGAGCATGAAGCAGTGTTGAAAAACATGAAGAGCCTGAAAAGGTGTGAAAAATATGAAGAGCTTCAAAAGGTGTAAAAAATGAGATGAGCATGAAACGATCTGAAAAATAGGAGGACAATGAAGTGCTGTTGAAAAACATGAAGAGCCTGAAAAGGAGTGAAAAATATGAAGAGCTTCATAAGGTGTCAAAAATATGAGGAGCATGAAACGGTCTCAAAAATAGGAGGAGCTTGAAGCGGTGTAAAAAAAATGAAAAGCCTGAAAAGGTGTGAAAAATATCAAGAGCTTCAAAAGGTGTGAAAAATATGAGGAGCATGAATCTGTCTGAAAAACAGGAGGAGGATAAAGCGATGTTCAAAAACATGAAGAGCCTGAAAAGGTGTGAAAATTATGAAGAGCTTTAAAAGGTGTCAAAAATATGAGGAGCATGAAACGGTCTGAAAAATAGGAGGAGCAAGAAGTGGTGTTGAAAAACATGAAGAGATTGAAAACGTGTGATAAATATAAAGAGCTTTAAATGGTTTGAATTATATGAAGAGCTTCAAAAGGTGTCAAAAATGAGATATGCATTAAACGGTCTGAAAAATAGGAGGAGCATGACGTGGTGTTGAAAAACATGAAGAGCCTGAAAAGGTGTGAAATATATGAAGAGCTTTCAAAGGTGTCAAAAATATGAGGAACATGAAACGGTCTGAAAAATAGGAGGAACATGAAGCGGTGTTGAAAAACATGAAGAGCCTGTAAAGGTGTGAAAAATATGAAGACTCTCAAAACGTGTCAAAAATATGAGGAGCATGAAACGGTCTGAAAAATAGGAAGAGCATGAAACGGTGTTCAAAAACATGAAGAGCCTGTAAAGGTGTGAAAAATATGAAGACCCTCAAAACGTGTCAAAAATATGAGGAGCATGAAATGGTCTGAAAAATAGGAGGAGCAGAAGCGGTGTTGAAAAACATGAAGAGCCTGAAAAAGTGTGAAAAATGAGAAGAGCTTCAAAACGTGTGAAAAATATGAAGAGCCTCAAAACATGTCAAAAATATGAGGAGCATGAAACGCTGTGAAAAATAGGAGGAGCATGAAGAGGTGCTGAAAAACATGAAGAGCCTGAAAAGGTGTGAAAAATATGCAGAGCTTCAAAGAGTGTGAAATACATGAGGAGCATGAAACGGTCTGAAAAATAGGAGGAGCATGAAGCTGGGTTCAAAAACCTGAAGAGCCTGAAAAGGTGTGAAAAATATGAAGAGCTTCAAAAGCTGTAAAAATATGAGGAGCATGAAACGGTCTGAAAAATAGGAGGAGCAAGAAGTGGTGTTGAAAAACATGAAGAGCTTGAAAACGTGTGATAAATATTAAGAGCTTTAAATGGTTTGAATTATATGAAGAGCTTCAAAACGTGTCAAAAATATGCGGAGCATGAAACGGTTTGAAATGTAGGAGGAGCATGAAGCGGTGTTCAAAAACATGAAGTCTGAAATGGTGTGAAAAATATGAACAGCTTCACAAGGTGTGAAAAATATGAGGAGCATGAAACGGTCTGAAAAATAAGAGGAGGATGAAGCGGTGTTGACAAACATAAAGAGCCTGAAAAAGTGTGAAAAATATGAAGAGCCTCAAAAGGTGTCAAAAATATGAAGAGCATGAAACGGTCTGAAAAATAGGAAGAGCATGAAGTGGTGTAGAAAAGCATGAGGAGCCTGAAAAGGTGTGGAAAATATGAAGAGCTTCAAAAGCTGTCAAAAATATGATGACCATGAAACAGTCTGAAATATAGGAGGAGCATGAAACGGTGTTCAAAAACATGAAGAGCCTGAAAAGGTGTGAAAAATATGAAAAGCTTCAAAAGGTGTCAAAAACATGAGGAGTTTGAAACAGTCTGAAAAATAGGAGAAGCATCAAACGGTGTTCAAAATCATGAAGCCTGAAATGGTGTGAAAAACATGAAGAGCTTCAAAAGGTGTGAAAAATATGAGGAGCATGAAACGGTCTGAAAAATAATAGTAGGATGAAGCGGTGTTGACAAACATGAAGAGCCTGAAAAGGTGTGAAGAATATGAAGAGCTCCACAAGGTGTCAAGAATATGAGGAGGATGAAACGGTCTGAAAAATAGGAGGAGCATGAAGCGGTGTTCAAAATCATGAATCCTGAAATGGTGTGAAAAATATGAAGAGCTTCATAAGGTGTGAAAAATATGAGGAGCATGAAATGGTCTGAAAAATAGGAGGAGCAAGAAACGGTGTTGAAAAACATGAAGAGCGTGAAAAGCTGTGAAAAATATGAAGAGCTTCAAAAGGTGTCAAAAATATGGGAAGCATGAAACAGTCTGAAAAATAGGAGGAGCATGAATGGGTGTTGAAAACATGAAGAGCCTGAAAAGGTGTGAAAGACAGGAAGAGCTTCAAAATGTGTCAAAAATATGAGGAGCATGAAACTGTCTCAAAAATAGGAGGAGCATGAAACGGTGTTCAAACACATGAAGAGCCTGAAAAGGTGTGAAATATATGAAGAGCTTCAAAATGGGTCAAAAATATGAGCAGCATGAAACCGTCCAAAAAAGAGGAGGAGCATGAAGCAGTGTTCAAAAACATGTAGAGCCTGAAAAAGTATGAAAAATATGAAGAGCTTCAAAACGTGTCAAAAATATGAGGAGCATGAAATGGTCTGAAATATAGGAGGAGCATGAAACGGTGTTCAAAAACATGAAGAGCCTGAAAAGGTGTGAAATATATGAAGAGCTTCAAAAGGTGTCAAAAATATGAGGAGTTTGAAACAGTCTGAAAAATAGGAGAAGCATGAAACGGTGTTGAAAAACATGAAGAGCCTGAAAAGGTGTGAAAAATATGAAGAGCTTCAAAAGGTGTGAAAAATATGAGGAGCTTCAAAAGATGTCAAAAATATGAGAAGCATGAAACTTTCTGAAAAATAGGAGGAGCAGGAAGTGGTGTTAAAAAACATGAAGAGCCTGAAAAGGTGGGAAAAATATGAAGAGCTTCAAAAGGTGTCAAAAATATGAGGAGCATGAAACAGTCTAAAAAATCGGAGGAGCATGAAATGGTGTTGAAAAACATGATGAGCATGAAAAGGTTTGAAAAATATGAAAAGCTTAAAAATGTGTCAAAAATAGGAGTAGCATTAAACGGTGTTCAAAAACTAGACGAGCCTGAAAAGGTGAGAAAAATATGAAGAGCTTTAACGGTGTCAAAAATATGAGGAGCATGAAACGGTCTGAAAATTAGGAGGAGCATGAAGTGGTGTTGAAAAACATAAAGAGCGTGAAAAGGGGTGAAAAATATGAAGAGCTTCAAAAGCTGTCATAAATATGAGGAGTATGAAATGGTCTGAAAAATAGGAGGAGCATGAAGCAGCTTTGAAAAACATGAAGAGCCTGAAAACGTGTGAGAAATATGAGGAGCTTCAAAAGGTTTCAAAAAAATGAGGAGCATGAAACGTTCTGAAAAATAGGAGGAGCATGAAACGGTGTTTAAACATGAAGAGCCTGAAAAGGTGTGAAACAATGAAGAGATTCAAAAGGTGTGAAAAATATGAAGAGATTCAAAAGGTGTCAAAAACATGAGGAGCATGAAACGTTCTGAAAAAGAGGAGGAGCATGAAGTTATGTTGAAAAACATGAAGAGCCTGAAATGGTGTGAAAAATATGAAGAGCTTCAAAATGTGTCAAAATTAGGAGTAGCATGAAACGGTGTTGAAAAACAAGAAGAGCCTGAAAAGGTGTGAAAAATTTGAAGAGCTTCAAAAGGTGTCAAAAATATGAGGAGCATGAAACGGTTTGAAAAATAGGAGGAGCATGAAGCGGTGTTGAAAAACATGAAGAGCCAGAAAATATGTGAAACATATGAAGAGCTTCAAAAGGTGTGAAAAATTGGAGGAGCATGAACCGGTCTGAAAAATAGGAGGAGAATGAAGCGGTGTTGAAAAATATGAAGAGCCTGAAAATGTATGAAAAATAGGAGGAGCTTCTAAAGTTGTCAAAAATACGAGGAGCATGAAACGGTCTGAAAATAAGAGGAGCACGAAGCGGTGTTGAAAAATATGAAGAGCCTGAAAAGACGTGAATATTATGAAGAGATTCAAAACTTGTCAAAAATATGAGGAGCATGAAACGGTTTGAAAAATAGGAGGAGCATGAAGCGGTGTTGAAAAACAAGAATAGCCTGAAAAGGTGTGAAAAATATGAAGAGCTTCAAAAGGTGTCAAAAATATGAGGAGCATGAAAGGTTCTAAAAAAGAGTAGCATGAAATGTTGTTCAAAAACATGAAGAGCCTGGAAAGGTGTGAAAAATATGAAGAGCCTCAAACGAGTCAAAAATATGAGGAGCATGAAAAGGTGTGAAAAATAGGAGGAGCATGAAGCAGTGTTGAAAAACAGGTAGAACCTGAAAACCTGTGAAAAATATGAAGAACTTCAAAAGTGTGAAAAATATGAAGAGCTTCAAAAGATGTAAAAAATGAGATGAGCATGAAATGGTCTGACAAATAGGAGGAGCATGAAGTGGTGTTGAAAAACTTGAAGAGCCTGAAAAGGTGTGAAAAATATGAAGAGCTTCAAATGTGTCAAAAATATGAGGAGCATGAAACGGTATGAAAAATAGGAAGAGAATGAAGTGGTGTTGAAAAACATGAAGAGCCTGAAAAGGTGTGAAAAATATGAAGAGCTATAAAAGGTGTGAAAAATATTTGGAGCATGAAACGGTCTGAAGAATAGGAGGATCATGAAGCGGTGTTGAAAAACATAAAGAGCCTGAAAAGGTGTGGAAAATATGAAGAGCTATAAAAGGTGTGAAAAATATTTGGGGCATGAAAAGGTCTGAAGAATAGGAGGATCATGAAGCGGTGTTGAAAAACATGAAGAGCCTGAAAAAGTGTGAAAAATATGAAGAGCTTCAAAAGGTGTGAAAAATATGAGGAGCTTGAAACGGTGTTGAAACACATGAAGAGCCTGAAAAGTTGTGAAATATATGAAGAGCCTCAAAATGTTTGAAAAATATGAAGAGTTTCAAAAGGTGTGAAAAATATGAGGAGCATGAAACACTGTTGAAAACATGAAGAGCGTGAAAAGGTGTGAAATATCGGAAGAGCATCAAAATGTGTAAAAAATATGAAGAGTTTCAAAAGGTTTGAAAAATATGAGGAGCATGAAGCGGTGTTCAAAACTTGAACATACTGAAAAGGTATGAAATATATGAAGAGTTTCAAAAGCTGTCAAAAATATGAGGAGCATGAAACCATCTGAAAAACAGGGGATCATGAAACGGTGTTGAAAAACATGAAGAGCCTGAAAAGTTGTGAAAAATATGAAGAGCTTCAAAAGGTGTCAAAAATATGAGGAGAAAGAAACGGTCTGAAAAATAGGAGGAGCATGAAGCTGTGTTCAAAAACATGAAGAGCCTTAAAAGGTGTGAAAAATATGAAGAGGTTCAAAAGCTGTCAAATATATGAGGAGCATGAAGCGGTCTGAAATATAGGAGGAGCGTGAAGCTTTGTTGAAAAACAAGAAGAGCCAGAAAAGGTGTGAAAAATATGAAGAGCTTCAAAAGGTTTCAAAAATATGAAGAGCATGAAACGTTCTGAAAAAGAGTAGCATGAAACGCTGTTCAAAAACATAAAGAGCCTGGAAAGGTGTGAAAAATATGAAGAGCCTCAAAACGTCTCAAAATATTAGGAGCATGAAACGGTCTGAAAAATAGGAGGAGCATGAAGCAGTGTTGAAAAACATGAAGAGCCTGAAAAGGTGTGAAAAATATGAAGAGCTTCAAAAGGTGTAAAAAATGAGATGAGCATGAAACGATCTGAAAAATAGGAGGACAATGAAGTGCTGTTGAAAAACATGAAGAGCCTGAAAAGGAGTGAAAAATATGAAGAGCTTCATAAGGTGTCAAAAATATGAGGAGCATGAAACGGTCTCAAAAATAGGAGGAGCTTGAAGCGGTGTTGAAAAAAATGAAAAGCCTGAAAAGGTGTGAAAAATATCAAGAGCTTCAAAAGGTGTGAAAAATATGAGGAGCATGAATCTGTCTGAAAAACAGGAGGAGGATAAAGCGATGTTCAAAAACATGAAGAGCCTGAAAAGGTGTGAAAATTATGAAGAGCTTTAAAAGGTGTCAAAAATATGAGGAGCATGAAACGGTCTGAAAAATAGGAGGAGCAAGAAGTGGTGTTGAAAAACATGAAGAGATTGAAAACGTGTGATAAATATAAAGAGCTTTAAATGGTTTGAATTATATGAAGAGCTTCAAAAGGTGTCAAAAATGAGATATGCATTAAACGGTCTGAAAAATAGGAGGAGCATGACGTGGTGTTGAAAAACATGAAGAGCCTGAAAAGGTGTGAAATATATGAAGAGCTTTCAAAGGTGTCAAAAATATGAGGAACATGAAACGGTCTGAAAAATAGGAGGAACATGAAGCGGTGTTGAAAAACATGAAGAGCCTGTAAAGGTGTGAAAAATATGAAGACTCTCAAAACGTGTCAAAAATATGAGGAGCATGAAACGGTCTGAAAAATAGGAAGAGCATGAAACGGTGTTCAAAAACATGAAGAGCCTGTAAAGGTGTGAAAAATATGAAGACCCTCAAAACGTGTCAAAAATATGAGGAGCATGAAATGGTCTGAAAAATAGGAGGAGCAGAAGCGGTGTTGAAAAACATGAAGAGCCTGAAAAAGTGTGAAAAATGAGAAGAGCTTCAAAACGTGTGAAAAATATGAAGAGCCTCAAAACATGTCAAAAATATGAGGAGCATGAAACGCTGTGAAAAATAGGAGGAGCATGAAGAGGTGCTGAAAAACATGAAGAGCCTGAAAAGGTGTGAAAAATATGCAGAGCTTCAAAGAGTGTGAAATACATGAGGAGCATGAAACGGTCTGAAAATTAGGAGGAGCATGAAGCTGGGTTCAAAAACCTGAAGAGCCTGAAAAGGTGTGAAAAATATGAAGAGCTTCAAAAGCTGTAAAAATATGAGGAGCATGAAACGGTCTGAAAAATAGGAGGAGCAAGAAGTGGTGTTGAAAAACATGAAGAGCTTGAAAACGTGTGATAAATATTAAGAGCTTTAAATGGTTTGAATTATATGAAGAGCTTCAAAACGTGTCAAAAATATGCGGAGCATGAAAGGTTCTAAAAAAGAGTAGCATGAAATGTTGTTCAAAAACATGAAGAGCCTGGAAAGGTGTGAAAAATATGAAGAGCCTCAAACGAGTCAAAAATATGAGGAGCATGAAAAGGTGTGAAAAATAGGAGGAGCATGAAGCAGTGTTGAAAAACAGGTAGAACCTGAAAACCTGTGAAAAATATGAAGAACTTCAAAAGTGTGAAAAATATGAAGAGCTTCAAAAGATGTAAAAAATGAGATGAGCATGAAATGGTCTGACAAATAGGAGGAGCATGAAGTGGTGTTGAAAAACTTGAAGAGCCTGAAAAGGTGTGAAAAATATGAAGAGCTTCAAATGTGTCAAAAATATGAGGAGCATGAAACGGTATGAAAAATAGGAAGAGAATGAAGTGGTGTTGAAAAACATGAAGAGCCTGAAAAGGTGTGAAAAATATGAAGAGCTATAAAAGGTGTGAAAAATATTTGGAGCATGAAACGGTCTGAAGAATAGGAGGATCATGAAGCGGTGTTGAAAAACATAAAGAGCCTGAAAAGGTGTGGAAAATATGAAGAGCTATAAAAGGTGTGAAAAATATTTGGGGCATGAAAAGGTCTGAAGAATAGGAGGATCATGAAGCGGTGTTGAAAAACATGAAGAGCCTGAAAAAGTGTGAAAAATATGAAGAGCTTCAAAAGGTGTGAAAAATATGAGGAGCTTGAAACGGTGTTGAAACACATGAAGAGCCTGAAAAGTTGTGAAATATATGAAGAGCCTCAAAATGTTTGAAAAATATGAAGAGTTTCAAAAGGTGTGAAAAATATGAGGAGCATGAAACACTGTTGAAAACATGAAGAGCGTGAAAAGGTGTGAAATATCGGAAGAGCATCAAAATGTGTAAAAAATATGAAGAGTTTCAAAAGGTTTGAAAAATATGAGGAGCATGAAGCGGTGTTCAAAACTTGAACATACTGAAAAGGTATGAAATATATGAAGAGTTTCAAAAGCTGTCAAAAATATGAGGAGCATGAAACCATCTGAAAAACAGGGGATCATGAAACGGTGTTGAAAAACATGAAGAGCCTGAAAAGTTGTGAAAAATATGAAGAGCTTCAAAAGGTGTCAAAAATATGAGGAGAAAGAAACGGTCTGAAAAATAGGAGGAGCATGAAGCTGTGTTCAAAAACATGAAGAGCCTTAAAAGGTGTGAAAAATATGAAGAGGTTCAAAAGCTGTCAAATATATGAGGAGCATGAAGCGGTCTGAAATATAGGAGGAGCGTGAAGCTTTGTTGAAAAACAAGAAGAGCCAGAAAAGGTGTGAAAAATATGAAGAGCTTCAAAAGGTTTCAAAAATATGAAGAGCATGAAACGTTCTGAAAAAGAGTAGCATGAAACGCTGTTCAAAAACATAAAGAGCCTGGAAAGGTGTGAAAAATATGAAGAGCCTCAAAACGTCTCAAAATATTAGGAGCATGAAACGGTCTGAAAAATAGGAGGAGCATGAAGCAGTGTTGAAAAACATGAAGAGCCTGAAAAGGTGTGAAAAATATGAAGAGCTTCAAAAGGTGTAAAAAATGAGATGAGCATGAAACGATCTGAAAAATAGGAGGACAATGAAGTGCTGTTGAAAAACATGAAGAGCCTGAAAAGGAGTGAAAAATATGAAGAGCTTCATAAGGTGTCAAAAATATGAGGAGCATGAAACGGTCTCAAAAATAGGAGGAGCTTGAAGCGGTGTTGAAAAAAATGAAAAGCCTGAAAAGGTGTGAAAAATATCAAGAGCTTCAAAAGGTGTGAAAAATATGAGGAGCATGAATCTGTCTGAAAAACAGGAGGAGGATAAAGCGATGTTCAAAAACATGAAGAGCCTGAAAAGGTGTGAAAATTATGAAGAGCTTTAAAAGGTGTCAAAAATATGAGGAGCATGAAACGGTCTGAAAAATAGGAGGAGCAAGAAGTGGTGTTGAAAAACATGAAGAGATTGAAAACGTGTGATAAATATAAAGAGCTTTAAATGGTTTGAATTATATGAAGAGCTTCAAAAGGTGTCAAAAATGAGATATGCATTAAACGGTCTGAAAAATAGGAGGAGCATGACGTGGTGTTGAAAAACATGAAGAGCCTGAAAAGGTGTGAAATATATGAAGAGCTTTCAAAGGTGTCAAAAATATGAGGAACATGAAACGGTCTGAAAAATAGGAGGAACATGAAGCGGTGTTGAAAAACATGAAGAGCCTGTAAAGGTGTGAAAAATATGAAGACTCTCAAAACGTGTCAAAAATATGAGGAGCATGAAACGGTCTGAAAAATAGGAAGAGCATGAAACGGTGTTCAAAAACATGAAGAGCCTGTAAAGGTGTGAAAAATATGAAGACCCTCAAAACGTGTCAAAAATATGAGGAGCATGAAATGGTCTGAAAAATAGGAGGAGCAGAAGCGGTGTTGAAAAACATGAAGAGCCTGAAAAAGTGTGAAAAATGAGAAGAGCTTCAAAACGTGTGAAAAATATGAAGAGCCTCAAAACATGTCAAAAATATGAGGAGCATGAAACGCTGTGAAAAATAGGAGGAGCATGAAGAGGTGCTGAAAAACATGAAGAGCCTGAAAAGGTGTGAAAAATATGCAGAGCTTCAAAGAGTGTGAAATACATGAGGAGCATGAAACGGTCTGAAAATTAGGAGGAGCATGAAGCTGGGTTCAAAAACCTGAAGAGCCTGAAAAGGTGTGAAAAATATGAAGAGCTTCAAAAGCTGTAAAAATATGAGGAGCATGAAACGGTCTGAAAAATAGGAGGAGCAAGAAGTGGTGTTGAAAAACATGAAGAGCTTGAAAACGTGTGATAAATATTAAGAGCTTTAAATGGTTTGAATTATATGAAGAGCTTCAAAACGTGTCAAAAATATGCGGAGCATGAAACGGTCTGAAATGTAGGAGGAGCATGAAGCGGTGTTCAAAAACATGAAGTCTGAAATGGTGTGAAAAATATGAACAGCTTCACAAGGTGTGAAAAATATGAGGAGCATGAAACGGTCTGAAAAATAAGAGGAGGATGAAGCGGTGTTGACAAACATAAAGAGCCTGAAAAAGTGTGAAAAATATGAAGAGCCTCAAAAGGTGTCAAAAATATGAAGAGCATGAAACGGTCTGAAAAACAGGAAGAGCATGAAGTGGTGTAGAAAAGCATGAGGAGCCTGAAAAGGTGTGGAAAATATGAAGAGCTTCAAAAGCTGTCAAAAATATGATGACCATGAAACAGTCTGAAATATAGGAGGAGCATGAAACGGTGTTCAAAAACATGAAGAGCCTGAAAAGGTGTGAAAAATATGAAAAGCTTCAAAAGGTGTCAAAAACATGAGGAGTTTGAAACAGTCTGAAAAATAGGAGAAGCATCAAACGGTGTTCAAAATCATGAAGCCTGAAATGGTGTGAAAAACATGAAGAGCTTCAAAAGGTGTGAAAAATATGAGGAGCATGAAACGGTCTGAAAAATAATAGTAGGATGAAGCGGTGTTGACAAACATGAAGAGCCTGAAAAGGTGTGAAGAATATGAAGAGCTCCACAAGGTGTCAAGAATATGAGGAGGATGAAACGGTCTGAAAAATAGGAGGAGCATGAAGCGGTGTTCAAAATCATGAATCCTGAAATGGTGTGAAAAATATGAAGAGCTTCATAAGGTGTGAAAAATATGAGGAGCATGAAATGGTCTGAAAAATAGGAGGAGCAAGAAACGGTGTTGAAAAACATGAAGAGCGTGAAAAGCTGTGAAAAATATGAAGAGCTTCAAAAGGTGTCAAAAATATGGGAAGCATGAAACAGTCTGAAAAATAGGAGGAGCATGAATGGGTGTTGAAAACATGAAGAGCCTGAAAAGGTGTGAAAGACAGGAAGAGCTTCAAAATGTGTCAAAAATATGAGGAGCATGAAACTGTCTCAAAAATAGAAGGAGCATGAAACGGTGTTCAAACACATGAAGAGCCTGAAAAGGTGTGAAATATATGAAGAGCTTCAAAATGGGTCAAAAATATGAGCAGCATGAAACCGTCCAAAAAAGAGGAGGAGCATGAAGCAGTGTTCAAAAACATGTAGAGCCTGAAAAAGTATGAAAAATATGAAGAGCTTCAAAACGTGTCAAAAATATGAGGAGCATGAAATGGTCTGAAATATAGGAGGAGCATGAAACGGTGTTCAAAAACATGAAGAGCCTGAAAAGGTGTGAAATATATGAAGAGCTTCAAAAGGTGTCAAAAATATGAGGAGTTTGAAACAGTCTGAAAAATAGGAGAAGCATGAAACGGTGTTGAAAAACATGAAGAGCCTGAAAAGGTGTGAAAAATATGAAGAGCTTCAAAAGGTGTGAAAAATATGAGGAGCTTCAAAAGATGTCAAAAATATGAGAAGCATGAAAATTTCTGAAAAATAGGAGGAGCAGGAAGTGGTGTTAAAAAACATGAAGAGCCTGAAAAGGTGGGAAAAATATGAAGAGCTTCAAAAGGTGTCAAAAATATGAGGAGCATGAAACAGTCTAAAAAATCGGAGGAGCATGAAATGGTGTTGAAAAACATGATGAGCATGAAAAGGTTTGAAAAATATGAAAAGCTTAAAAATGTGTCAAAAATAGGAGTAGCATTAAACGGTGTTCAAAAACTAGACGAGCCTGAAAAGGTGAGAAAAATATGAAGAGCTTTAACGGTGTCAAAAATATGAGGAGCATGAAACGGTCTGAAAATTAGGAGGAGCATGAAGTGGTGTTGAAAAACATAAAGAGCGTGAAAAGGGGTGAAAAATATGAAGAGCTTCAAAAGCTGTCATAAATATGAGGAGTATGAAATGGTCTGAAAAATAGGAGGAGCATGAAGCAGCTTTGAAAAACATGAAGAGCCTGAAAACGTGTGAGAAATATGAGGAGCTTCAAAAGGTTTCAAAAAAATGAGGAGCATGAAACGTTCTGAAAAATAGGAGGAGCATGAAACGGTGTTTAAACATGAAGAGCCTGAAAAGGTGTGAAACAATGAAGAGATTCAAAAGGTGTGAAAAATATGAAGAGATTCAAAAGGTGTCAAAAACATGAGGAGCATGAAACGTTCTGAAAAAGAGGAGGAGCATGAAGTTATGTTGAAAAACATGAAGAGCCTGAAATGGTGTGAAAAATATGAAGAGCTTCAAAATGTGTCAAAATTAGGAGTAGCATGAAACGGTGTTGAAAAACAAGAAGAGCCTGAAAAGGTGTGAAAAATTTGAAGAGCTTCAAAAGGTGTCAAAAATATGAGGAGCATGAAACGGTTTGAAAAATAGGAGGAGCATGAAGCGGTGTTGAAAAACATGAAGAGCCAGAAAATATGTGAAACATATGAAGAGCTTCAAAAGGTGTGAAAAATTGGAGAAGCATGAACCGGTCTGAAAAATAGGAGGAGAATGAAGCGGTGTTGAAAAATATGAAGAGCCTGAAAATGTATGAAAAATAGGAGGAGCTTCTAAAGTTGTCAAAAATACGAGGAGCATGAAACGGTCTGAAAAATAAGAGGAGCACGAAGCGGTGTTGAAAAATATGAAGAGCCTGAAAAGACGTGAATATTATGAAGAGATTCAAAACTTGTCAAAAATATGAGGAGCATGAAACGGTTTGAAAAATAGGAGGAGCATGAAGCGGTGTTGAAAAACAAGAATAGCCTGAAAAGGTGTGAAAAATATGAAGAGCTTCAAAAGGTGTCAAAAATATGAGGAGCATGAAAGGTTCTAAAAAAGAGTAGCATGAAATGTTGTTCAAAAACATGAAGAGCCTGGAAAGGTGTGAAAAATATGAAGAGCCTCAAACGAGTCAAAAATATGAGGAGCATGAAAAGGTGTGAAAAATAGGAGGAGCATGAAGCAGTGTTGAAAAACAGGTAGAACCTGAAAACCTGTGAAAAATATGAAGAACTTCAAAAGTGTGAAAAATATGAAGAGCTTCAAAAGATGTAAAAAATGAGATGAGCATGAAATGGTCTGACAAATAGGAGGAGCATGAAGTGGTGTTGAAAAACTTGAAGAGCCTGAAAAGGTGTGAAAAATATGAAGAGCTTCAAATGTGTCAAAAATATGAGGAGCATGAAACGGTATGAAAAATAGGAAGAGAATGAAGTGGTGTTGAAAAACATGAAGAGCCTGAAAAGGTGTGAAAAATATGAAGAGCTATAAAAGGTGTGAAAAATATTTGGAGCATGAAACGGTCTGAAGAATAGGAGGATCATGAAGCGGTGTTGAAAAACATGAAGAGCCTGAAAAGGTGTGGAAAATATGAAGAGCTATAAAAGGTGTGAAAAATATTTGGGGCATGAAAAGGTCTGAAGAATAGGAGGATCATGAAGCGGTGTTGAAAAACATGAAGAGCCTGAAAAAGTGTGAAAAATATGAAGAGCTTCAAAAGGTGTGAAAAATATGAGGAGCTTCAAAAGATGTCAAAAATATGAGAAGCATGAAACTTTCTGAAAAATAGGATGAGCAGGAAGTGGTGTTAAAAAACATGAAGAGCCTGAAAAGGTGTGAAAAATATGAAGAGCTTCAAAAGGTGTCAAAAATATGAGGAGAATGAAAGGTTCTGAAAAAAGAGTAGCATGAAATGGTGTTCAAAAACATGAAGAGCCTGGAAAGGTGTGAAAAATATGAAGAGCCTCAAACGAGTCAAAAATATGAGGAGCATGAAAAGGTGTGAAAAATAGGAGGAGCATGAAGCAGTGTTGAAAAACAGGTAGAACCTGAAAACCTGTGAAAAATATGAAGAACTTCAAAAGTGTGAAAAATATGAAGATCTTCAAAAGGTGTAAAAAATGAGATGAGCATGAAATGGTCTGACAAATAGGAGGAGCATGAAGTGGTGTTGAAAAACTTGAAGAGCCTGAAAAGGTGTGAGAAATATGAAGAGCTTCAAATGTGTCAAAAATATGAGGAGCATGAAACGGTATGAAAAATAGGAAGAGAATGAAGTGGTGTTGAAAAACAAAAAGAGCCTGAAAAGGTGTGAAAAATATGAAGAGCTATAAAAGGTGTGAAAAATATTTGGAGCATGAAACGGTCTGAAGAATAGGAGGATCATGAAGCGGTGTTGAAAAACATGAAGAGCCTGAAAAGGTGTGGAAAATATGAAGAGCTATAAAAGGTGTGAAAAATATTTGGAGCATGAAACGGTCTGAAGAATAGGAGGATCATGAAGCGGTGTTGAAAAACATGAATAGCCTGAAAAAGTGTGAAAAATATGAAGAGCTTCAAAAGGTGTCAAAAATATGAGGAGCATGAAACGTCCTTAAATATAGGAGGAGCATGAAACGGTGTTCAAATACATGAAGAGCCTGAAAAGATGTGAAAAATATGAAGAGCTTCAAAAGGTGGCAAAAATATGAGGAGAAAAAAACCGTCTGAAAAATAGGAGGAGCATGAAGTGGTGTTGAAAAACAAGAAGAGCCTGAAAAGGTGTGAAAAATATGAAAAGCTCCAAAAGGTGTAAAAAATATGAGGAGCATGAAACATTCTGAAAAGGAGTAGCAAGAAGCGGTGTTCAAAAACATGAAGAGCCTGAAAATATGTGAAAAATATGAAGCGCTTCGAAAGGAGTCAAAAATATGAGGAGCATGAAACGGTCTGAAAAATAGGAGGAGCATGAAACGGTGTTTAAAAACATGAAGAGCTTGAAAAGGTATGAAAAATATGGAGAGCTTCAAAGAGTGTGAAATACATGAGGAGCATGAAACGGTCTGAAAAATAGGAGGAGCATGAAGCTGGGTTCAAAAACCTGAAGAGCCTGAAAAGGTGTGAAAAATATGAAGAGCTTCAAAAGCTGTCAAAAATATGAGGAGCATGAAACGGTCTGAAAATTAGGAGGAGCATGAAACGGTGTTCAAAAACATGAAGAGCCTGAAAATGTGTGAAAAACATGAAGAGCCTGAAAAGGTGTGAAAATTATGAAGAGCTTCAAAAGGTGTGAATATATAAGGAGCATGAAACGGTCTGAACAATAGGAGGAGCCTGAAGTGGTGTTCAAAAATATGAAGAGCCTGAAAAGGTGTGAAAAATATGAAGAGCTTCAGAAGGTGTGAAAAATATGAGTAGCATGAAACGGTCTGAAAAATAGGAGGATCATGAAGTGGTGTTGAAAAACATGAAGAGCCTGAAAACGTTTGAAAAATACGAAGAACTTCAAAAGGTGTGAAAAATATGAAGAGCCTCAAAAGGTGTCAGAAATATGAGCAGCATGAAACCTTCTGAAAAAGGAGGAGCATGAAACGGTGTTCAAAATCATGAAGAGCATGGAAAGGTGTGAAAAATATGAAGAGTCTCAAAACCTGTCAAATATATGAGGAGCATGAAACGGTCTTAAAAATAGGAGGAGCATGAAGCAGTGTTGAATAACATGAAGAGCCTGAAAAGGTGTGAAAAATATGAAGAGCTTCAAAACGTGTCAAAAATATGAGGAGCGTGAAACAGTCTGAAAATAGGAGGAGCATGAAGCGGTTTTGAAAAAGATGAAGAGCCTGAAAAGTTGTGAAAAATATGAAGAGCTTGAAAAGGTGTCAAAAGTATGTGGAACATGAAACGGTTTGGAAAATAGGAGGAGCATGAAATGGTCTGAAAAAAAAGGAGGAGCATGAAACGGTGTGGAAAAACATGAAGAGCCTGAAAAGGTGTGAAAAATAGAAAGAGCTTCAAAAGGTGTGAAATACATGAGGAGCATGAAACGGTCTGAAAAATAGGAGGAGCGTGAAACGTTGTTCAAAAATATGAAGAGCCTGTAAAGGTGTGAAAAATATGAAGTGTTTGAAAAGATGTGAAATAAATGAGGATCATTAAACGGTCTGACAAATAGGAGGAGCATGAAACGTTGTTCAAATACATGAAGAGCCTGAAAAGGTGTGAAAAATATGAAGAGCTTCAATGGATGTGAAATACATGAGGAGCATTAAAAGGTCTGAAAAATAGGAGGAGCAAGAAGCGGTGTTGAAAAAGATGAAGAGCCTGAAAAGTTGTGAAAAATAGGAGGAGCTTCAAAAGGTGTCAAAAATATGAGGAGAATGAAACGGTCTGAAAAATAGGAGGAAAATGAAGCAGTGTGGAAAACATGAAGAGCCTGAAAAGGTGTGAAAAATAGGTGGAGCTTCAAAATGTGTCAAAATATGAGGAGAATGAAACGGTCTGAAAAAGAGCAAGAGCTTTAAGCGGTGTTCAAAAACATGAAGATCCTGAAAAAGTGTGAAAAGTATGAAGAGCTTCAAAAGCTGTCAAATATATGAGGAGCATGAAACTGTTTGAAAAATAGGGGGAGCGTTAAACGGTCTGAAAAAGAGGAGGAGCATGAAGCGGTGTTGAAAAATATGAAGAGCATGAAATGGTGTGAAAAATATGAAGAGTTTCAAAAGGTGTCAAAAATATTAGGAGCATGAAATGGGACTGAAAAATAGGAGGAGCATGAAGCGGTGTTGAAAAACATGAAGAGCCTGAGAAGGTGTGAAAAATAGGAGGAGCTTCAAAATGTTTCAAAAATATGAGGAGCATGAAACGGTCTGAAAAATAGGAGGAGCATGAAGCGATTATGAAAAACATGAAGAGCCTGAAAAGGTATGAAAAATATGAAGAGCTTCCAAACATGTCAAAAATATGAGGACCCTGAAACAATTTCAAAAATATGTGGAGTATGAAACGGTCTGAAAAATAGGAGGAGCATGAAGCAGTGTTCAAAAACATGGAGAAACTGAAAAGGTGTGAAAAATATGAAGAGCTACAAAAGGTGTCAAAAATATGAGAAGCATGAAACGAGTGAAAAATAGGAGGAGCATGAAGCGGTGATTAAAAACATGAAGAGCCTGAAAAGCTGTGAAAAACATGAAGAGCTTCAAAAGGTGTCAAAAATATGAGGAGTATGAAGCGGTCTGAAAAATAGGAGCAGCATGAAACATTGGTCAAAAATATTAAGAGCCTGAAAAGGTGTGAAAATTATGAATACCTTCAAAAGGTGTGAAAAATATGAGGAGCATGAAACATTCTGAAAAATAGGAGGAGAGTGAAGCGGTGTTTAAAAACATGGAGAGCCTTAAAAGGTGTGAAAAATATGAAGAGCTTCAAAACGTGTCAAAAATATGAGGAGCATAAAACGGTCTGAAAAATAGGAGAAGCATGAAGCGGTGTTGAAAAACATGACGAGCCTGAAGAGGTGTGAAAAATATGAGGAGCTTCAAAAGGTGTCAAAAATATGAGGAGCATGAAACAGTCTGCAAAATAGGAGGAGCATGAAATGCAGTTCAAAAACATGAAGAGCCTGAAAAGGTGTCAAAAATATGAAGAGCTTCAAAAGGTCTCATAAATATGAGGAGCATGAGACAGTCTGAAAAACAGGAGGAGCATGAAGCGGAGTTGAAAAACATGAAAAGCCTGAAAAGGGGTGAAAAATATGAAGAGCTTCAAAACGTGTCAAAATATGAGGAGCATGAATCGGTCTGAAAAATAGGAGAAGCATGAAGCGGTGTTGAAAAATATGAAGAGACTGAAAACGTGTGAAAAATGTGAAAGCTTCAAAACGTGTCAAAAATATTAGAAGCATGAAACGACTGAAAAATTGGAGGAGCATGATTCGGTGTTGTAAAACATGAAGAGCCTGAAAAGGTGTGAAATATATGAAGAGCTTCAAATTTGTCAAAAATATGAGGAGCATGAAACAGTCTGAAAAATAGGAGGAGCATGAAGCGGTCTTCAAAAACATGAAGAGCCTGAAAATGTGTGAAATATATGAAGAGCTTCAAAAGGTGTCAAAAATATGAGGAGCATGAAATGGTCTGAAAAATAGGAGGAGCATGAAGTGGTGGTCAAAACATGAAGAGCCTGAAAAGGTGTGAAAAATATGAAGAGCTTCAAAAGGTGTCAAAAACATGAGGAGAATGAAACGCTCTGAAAAATAGGAGGAGCATGAAGTGGTGATGAAAAACATGCAGAGCCTGAAAAGCTGTTAAAACATGAAGAGCTTCAAAAGGTTTCAAAAATATGAGAGGCATGAAACGACTGAAAAATAGGAGGAGCATGAAGCGGTGTAGAAAACATGAAGAGCCTGAAAATGTGTGAAAAATATGAAGAGCTTCAAAAGTTGTCAAAAATATGAGGAGCATGACACAATCTGAAAATTAGGATGAGAATGAATCGGTTTTGAAAAAGATGAAGAGAATGAAAAGGTGTGAAAAATATGAACAACTTCAAACGGTGTCAAAAATATGAGAAGCATGAAACGGTCTGAAAAATAGGAGGAGCATGAAGCGGTGTTGAAAAACATGAAGAGCCTGAAAAGGTGTGAAAAAAATGAAGAGCTTCAAAAGTTGTCAAAAATATGAGGAGCATGAAACAGTCTGAAAATTACGATGAGAATGAAACGGTTTTGAAAAAGATGAAGAGCATGAAAAGGTGTCAAAAATATGAAGAGCTTCAAAAGGTGTCAAAAATATGAGAAGCATGAAACGGTCTGAAAAATAGGAGGAGCATGAAGAGGTGGTAAAAAACATGAAGATCTTGAGAAGGTTTGAAAAATATGAAGAGCTTCAAAAAATGTCAAAAATATGAGGAGCATGAAACTGTCTGAAAAATAGGAGGAGCATGAAGTGGTGATGAAAAACATGGAGAGCCTGAAAAGCTGTGAAAAATATGAAGAGCTTAAAAAGGTTTCAAAAATATGAGAAGCATGAAACGACTGAAAAATAGGAGGAGCATGAAACAGTTTGAAAGACAGGATACGCATTAAACGGTTTTTAAAAAGATGACGAGCATGAAAAGGTGTGAAAAATATGAAGAGCTTCAAAAGATGTCAAATATATGAGGAAATAAAACGATTGAAAAATAGGAGTAGAATGAAACGGTGTTGAAAAACATGAAGAGCCTGAAAAGGTGTGAAATATATGAAGAGCTTCAAAAGGTGTCAAAAATATGAGGAGCATGAAACTTTCTGAAAAATAGGAGGAGCATGAAGCGGTGTTGAAAAACATGAAGAGCCTGAAAAGGTGTGAAAATATGAAGAGCTTCAAAAGGTGTGAAAAATATGAAGAGCTTCAAAAGGTGTCAAAAATGAGATGAGCATGAAACGGTCTGAAAAGTTGG
Source organism: Dama dama (assembly GCF_033118175.1). Lineage (NCBI taxonomy): Eukaryota > Metazoa > Chordata > Mammalia > Artiodactyla > Cervidae > Dama > Dama dama. The sequence continues at coordinate 105,388,906 of NC_083691.1, read as the reverse complement.
AAGAGCATGGAGTGGTGTTGAAAAACATGAAGAGCTTGAAAAGCTGTGAAAAATATGAAGAGCTTCAAAAGGTGTCAAAAATATGAGGAGCTTGAAACGGTCTGAAAAATAGGAGGAGCATGAAGCGGTGTTGAAAAACATGAAGAGCTTGAAAAGGTGTGAAAAATATGAAGAGCTTCAAAAGGTGTCAAAAATATGAGGAGCATGAAACAGTCTGAATAATAGGAGGAGCATGAAACGGTTTTGAAAAAGATGAAGAGCATAAAATGGTGTGAACAATGTGAAGAGCTTCAAATGGTGTAAAAATATCAAAAGCATGAAAAGGTTTGAAAAATAGGAGGAGCAGGAAGCTGTGTTGAAAAAAATGAAGACCCTGAAAAGGTGTGAAAAATATGAAGAGCTTCAAAAGGTATCAAAATATGAGGAGCATGAAACGGTCTGAAATATAGGAGGAGCATGAAACGGTGTTGAACACATGATGAGTCTGAAAATGTTTGAATAATATGAAGAGCTTCAAAAGGTATGAAAAATATGAAGAGCTTCAAAAGGTGTTAAAATTATGAGGAGCATGAAGCGGTGTTCAAAAACATGAAGAGCTTGAAAAGGTGTGAAATATATGAAAAACTTCAAAAGGTGTGAAAAATATGAGCAGCATGAAGCGGTGTTGAAAAACATGAAGAGCCTGAAAAAGTTTGAAATATATGAAGAGCTTCAAAAGGTGTCAAAAATATGAGGATCATGAAACGGTCTGAAAAATAGGAGGAGCATGAAACGGTGTTGAAAACATGACGAGGCTGAAAAGGTGTGAAATATATGAAGAGCTTCAAAAGCTGTCAAAAATATTAAGAGTATGAAACTGTCTGAAAAATAGGAGGAGCATGAAGCGGTGTTGAAAAACATGAAGAGCCTGAAAACGTGTGAAATATATGAAGAGCTTCAAAACGGTCAAAAATATGAGGAGCACGTAACGGTCTCAAAAATAGGAGGAGCACGAAGCGGTGTTGAAAAACATGAAGAGCCTGAAAAGGTGTGAAATATATGAAGAGCTTCAAAAGGTGTCGAAAATATGAGGAGCATGAAACGTTCTGAAAAACAGGAGGAGCATGAAACGGTGTTCAAAAACATGAAGCGCCTGAAAAGGTGTGAAAAATATGAAGAGCTTCAAAACGTGTGAAATATATGAAGAGCTTCAAAAGGTGTCAAAAATATGAGGAGCATGAAACGGTCTGAAAAATAGGAAGAGCATGACGTAGTGTTCAAAAACATGAAGAGACTGAAAATATGTGAACAATATGAAGAGCTTCAAAATGTGTGAAAATTATGAGTACCATGAAACGGTCTGAAAAATAGGAGGAGCATGAAGCGCTGTTGAAAAATATGAAGAGCCTGAAAAGGTGCGAAAAATATGAATAGCTTCAAATGGTGTAAAAAATATGAGGAGCATGAAACGGTTTGAAAAATAGGAGGAGCATGAAGCGGTGTTGAAAAACATGAAGAGCCTGAAAAGGTGTGAAATATATGAAGAGCTTCAAAAGGTGTCAAAAATATGAGGAGCATGAAACGGTCTTAAAAATAGGAAGAGCATGAAACGGTGTTCAAAACTTGAAGATACTGAAAAGGTGTGAAAAATATGAAGAGCTTCAAAAGGTGTGAAAAATATAAGGAGCATGAAACGGTGTTTGAAAACATGAATAGCCAGAAAATGTGTGAAAATATGAATAGCTTCAAAAGGTGTCAAAAATATGAGGAGCATGAAACGGTCTTAAAAATAGTAGGAGCATGAAACGGTGTTGAAAAATATGAAGAGCCTGAAAAGTTGTGAAAAATATTAAGAGCTTCAAAAGGTGTCAAAAATATGAGGAGCATGAAACGGTTTGAAAAATAGGAGGAGCATGAAGCGGTGTTGAAAAACATGTAGAGCCTGAAAAGGTGTGAAATATATGAAGAGCTTCAAAAGGTGTCAAAAATATGAGGAGCATGAAACGGTCTTAAAAATAGGAAGAGCATGAAACGGTGTTCAAAACTTGATGATACTGAAAAGGTGTGAAAAATATGAAGAGCTTCAAAAGGTGTGAAAAATATGAGGAGCATGAAACGGTGTTTGCAAACATGAATAGCCAGAAAATGTGTGAAAATATGAAGAGCTTCAAAAGGTGTCAAAAATATGAGGAGCATGAAACGGTCTTAAAAATAGGAGGAGCATGAAACGGTGTTGAAAAATATGAAGAGCCTGAAAAGGTGTGAAAAATATTAAGAGCTTCAAAAGGTGTCAAAAATATGAGGAGCATGAAACGGGCTGAAATATAGGAGGAGCATGAAGCGGTATTCAAAAACATGAAGAGCCTGAAAATATGTGAACAATATGAAAAGCTTCAGAAGGTGTGAGAAATATGAGTAGCATGAAACGGTCTGAAAAATAGGAGGATCATGAAGCGCTGTTGAAAAACATGAAGAGCCTGAAAAGGTTGGAAAAATATGAAGAGCTTCAAAAGGTGTCAAAAATATGAGGAGCATGAAACGATCTGAAAAATAAGAGGAGTATGAGGCGGTGTGAAAAATATGAAGAGCTTCAAAATATGTCAAAAATATGAGGAGGATGAAACGGTCTGAAAAATAGGAGGAGCATGAAAAGATGTTGAAAACATGAAGAGGCTGAAATGGTGTGAAAAATATGAGGATCATGAAATGTCTCAAAAATTGGCGGAGCATGAAGTGCTGTTGAAAAACATGAAGAGCCTGTAAAGGTGTGAAAAATATGAAGAGCCAGAAAAGGTGTTAAATATATCAAGAGCCTCAAAAGGTGTTAAAAATATGAAGAGCTTCAAAAGGTTCAAAAATATGAGGAGCATGAAACGGTCTGAAAAATAGGAGGAGCATGAAACGGTGATGAAACACATGAAGAACGGGAAAAGGTGTGAAATATGAAGAGCTTCAAAACGTGTAAAAAATATGAAGAGTTTCAACAGGTGTGAAAAATATGAGGAGCATGAAGTGGTGTTCAAAACTTGAAGATACTGAAAAGGTGTGAAAAATATGAAGAGCTTCAAAAGGTATGAAAAATATGAGGAGCATGAAACGGTGTTGAAACACATGAAGAGCCTGAAAAGTTGTGAAATATATGAAGAACCTCAAAATGTTTGAAAAATATGAAGAGTTTCAAAAGGTGTGAAAAATATGAGGAGCATGAAACACTGTTGAAAACATGAAGAGCGTGAAAAGGTGTGAAATATCGGAAGAGCATCAAAATGTGTAAAAAATATGAAGAGTTTCAAAAGGTTTGAAAAATATGAGGAGCATGAAGCGGTGTTCAAAACTTGAAGATACTGAAAAGGTGTGAAATATATGAAGAGTTTCAAAAGCTGTCAAAAATATGAGGAGCATGAAACCATCTGAAAAACAGGGGATCATGAAACGGTGTTGAAAAACATGAAGAGCCTGAAAAGTTGTGAAAAATATGAAGAGCTTCAAAAGGTGTCAAAAATATGAGGAGCATGAAATGGTCTGAAAAATAGGAGGAGCATGAAGCGGTGTTGAAAAACATGAAGAGCCTTAAAATGTGTGAAAAATATGAAGAGCTTCAAAAGGAGTCAAAATATGAGGAGCATAAAACGGTCTGAAAAATAGGAGGAGCATGAAACGGTTTGAAAAATATGAAGAGCCTGAAAAGGTGTGAAATATATGAAGAGCTTCAAAAGGTGTCAAAAATATGAGGAGAATGAAACGGTCTGAAATACAGGAAGAGCATGAAGCGGTGTTGAAAAACATGAAGAGCCTGAAAATGTGTAAAATATGAAGAGCTTCAAAAGGTGTGAAAATATGAAGAGCTTCAAAAGGTGTCAAATATGAGATAAGCATGAAACGGTCTGAAAAATTGGAGGAGCATGAAACGCTGTTCAAAAACTTGAAGAGCCTGAAAAGGTGTGAAACATATGAAGAGCTTCAAAATGTGTAAAAAATATGAGGAGCATGAAACGGTCTGAAAAATAGGAGGAGCATGAAGTGGTGTTGAAAAACATGAAGAGCCTGAAAAGGTGTGAAAAATATGAAGAGCTATAAAAGGTGTGAAAAATATTTGGAGCATGAAACGATCTGAAGAATAGGAGGATCATGAAAGGGTGTTGAAAAACATGAGGAGCCTGAAAAGGTGTGAAAAATATGAAGAGCTTCAAAATGTGTCAAAAATATGAGGAGCATGAAATGGTCTGAAAAATAGGAGAAGCATGAAGCGGTGTTGAAAAACATGAAGAGCATGAAAAGGTGTGAAAAATATGAAGAGCTTCAAAAGGTGTCAAAAATATGAGGAGCATGAAACGGTCTGAAAAATCGGAGGAGCATGAAGTGGTGTTCAAAAACGTGAAGAGCCTGAAAAGGTGTGAAAAATATGAAGAGCTACAAAAGGTGTCAAAAATATGAGGAGCATGAAACGGTCTTAAAAATAGCAGGAGCATGAAGCGGTGATCAAAAACATGGAGAGCCTGAAAAGGTGTGAACAATATGAAGAGCTTCGAAAGGAGTCAAAGTATGAGAAGCATGAAACGGTCTGAAAAATAGGAGGAGCATGAAGCGGTGTTGAAAAACATGAAGAGCCTGAAAAGGTGTAAAAAATATGAAGAGCTTCTAAAGGTGTCAAAAATATGAGGAGCATGAAACGGTCTGAAAAATAGGAGGAGCACGAAGCGCTGTTGAAAAACATGAAGAGACTGAAAGGTGTGAAATATATGAAGGCTATAAAAGGTGTGAAAAATATTTGGAGCATGAAACGATCTGAAGATTAGGAAAATCATGAAGGGGTGTTGAAAAATATGAAGAGCCTGAAAAGGTGTGAAAAATATGAAGCGCTTCAAAAGGTGTCAAAAATATGAGGAGCATGAAACGGTCTGAAAAGTAGGAGGAGCATGAAGTAGTGTTGAAAAACATGAAGAGCCTGAAAAGGTGTGAAAAATATGAAGAGCTTCAAAAGATGTCAAAATCATGAGGAGCATTAAACGTTCTGAAAAATAGGAGGAGCATGAAATGATGTTCAAAAATATGAAGAGCCTGAAAAGATGTGAAAAATATGAAGAGCTTCAAAAGGTGTGAAAAATATGAAGAGCATGAAACGGTCTGAAAAATAGGAGGAGCATGGATCGGTGTTGAAAAACAAGAAGAGCCTGAAAAGGTGTGAAAAATATGTAGATCTTCAAAAGGTGTGAAAATTATGAGGAGAATGAAACGGTCTGAAAAATAAGAAGAGCATGGATCGGTGTGGAAAAACAAGAAGAGCCTGAAAAGGTGTGAAAAATATGAAGAGCTTCAAAAGGTGTCAAAATTTGAGGAGCATGAAATGTTCTGAAAAAGGAGTACCATGAAACGGTGTTCAAAAACATGAAGAGCCTGCAAAGGTGTGAAAAATATGAAGAGCCTCAAAACGTGTCAAAAAATGAGGAGCATGAAACGATATGACAAATAGGAGGAGCATGAAGCAGTGTTGAAAAACATGAAGAGCCTGAAAACCTGTGAAAAATATGAAGAGCTTCAAAAGGTGTGAAATATATGAAGAGATTCGAAAGGTGTGAAAAATGAGATGAGCATGAAACGGTGTGAAAAATAGGAGGAGCATGAAATGCTCTGAAAAATAGGAGGAACATGAAACGTTGTTCAAAAAAAGGAAGAGCCTGAAAAGGTGTCAAAAATATGACGAGCTTCAAAAGGTGTGAAAAATATGAGGAGAATGAAACAGTCTGAAAAACAGGAGGACGATGAAGCGGTGTTGAAAAACATGAAGAGCCTGAAAATGTGTAAAATATGAAGAGCTACAAAAGGTGTGAAAATATGAAGAGCTTCAAAAGGTGTCAAATATGAGATAAGCATGAAACGGTCTGAAAAATAGGAGGAGGATGAAACGGTGTTCAAAAACATGAAGAGCCTGAAAGGGTGTGAAACATATGAAAAGCTTCAAAAGGTGTAAAAAATATGAGGAGCATGAAACGGTCTGAAAAATAGGAGGAGCATGAAGCGGTGTTGAAAAACATGAAGAGCCTGAAAAGGTGTGAAAAATATGAAGAGCTATAAAAGGTGTGAAAAATATTTGGAGCATGAAACGATCTGAAGAATAGGAGGATCATGAAGCGGTGTTGAAAAACATGAAGAGCCTGAAAAGGTGTGAAAAATATGAAGAGCTTCAAAAGGTGTCAAAAATATGTGGAGCATGAAACGGTCTGAAAAATCGGAAGAGCATGAATTGGTGTTCAAAAACGTGAAGAGCCTGAAAAGGTGTGAAAAATATGAAGAGCTACAAAAAGTGTCAAAAATATGAGGAGCATGAAACGGTCTTAAAAATAGCAGGAGCATGAAGCGATGATCAAAAACATGGAGAGCCAGAAAAGGTGTGAACAATATGAAGACCTTCAAAAGGAGTCAAAATATGAGGAGCATGAAACGGTCTGAAAAATAGGAGAAGCATGAAGCGGTGTTGAAAAACATGAAGAGCCTGAAAAGGTGTGAAAAATATGAAGAGCTTCTAAAGGTGTCAAAAATATGAGGAGCATGAAACGGTCTGAAAAATACGAGGAGCATGAAGCGGTGTTGAAAAACATGAAGAGCCTGAAAATGTGTGAAAAATATGAAGAGCTTTAAAAGGTGTGAAAATATGAAGAGCTTCAAAAGGTGTCAAATATGAGATGAGCATGAAACGGTCTGAAAAATAGGAGGAGCATGAAACGGTGTTCAAAAACATGAAGAGCCTGAAAAGGTGTGAAACATATGAAGAGCTTCAAAGGGTGTCAAAAATATGAGAAGCATGAAACGGTCTGAAAAATAGGAGGAGCATGAAGCGGTGTTGAAAAACATGAAGAGCCTGAAAGGTGTGAAATATATGAAGAGCTTCAAAAGGTGTCAAAAATATGAGGAGAATAAAACGGTCTGAAAAATACGAGGAGCATGAAGCGGTGTTGCAAAACATGAAGAACCTGAAAATGTGTGAAAAATATGAAGAGCTTCAAAAGGTGTGAAAATATGAAGAGCTTCAAAAGGTGTCAAATATGAGATGAGCATGAAACGGTCTGAAAAATAGGAGGAGCATGAAACGGTGTGGGAAAACATGAAGAGCCTGAAAAGGTGTGAAAAATAGGAAGAGCCTCAAAAGGTGTCAAAAATATGAGGAGTATGAAACGGTCTGAAAAATAGCAGTAGCATGAAGCGGTGTTGAAACACATGAAGAGCCTGAAAACGTGTGAAAAATATGAAGAGCTTCAAAAGGTGTCAAAATGAGGTAAGCATGAAACGGTCTTAAAAATAGGAGGAGCATGAAGTGGTGTTGAAAATCCTGAAGAGCCTGAAAAGGTTTAAAATATGAAGAGCTTCAAAAGGTGTGAAAATATGAAGAGCTTCAAAAGGTGTCAAATATGAGATAAGCATGAAACGGACTGAAAAATAGGAGGAGCATGAAACGGTGTTCAAAAACATGAAGAGCCTGAAAAGGTGTGAAAAATATGAAGAGCTATAAAAGGTGTGAAAAATATTTGGAGCATGAAACGATCTGAAGAATAGGAGGATCATGAAGGGGTGTTGAAAAACATGAAGAGCCCGAAAAGGTGTGACAAATCTGAAGAGCTTCAAAAGGTGTCAAAAATATGAGGAGCATGAAACGGTCTGAAAAGTAGGAGGAGCATGAAGCAGTGTTGAAAAACATGAAGAGCCTGAAAAGGTGTGAAAAATATGAAGAGCTTCAAAAGGTGTCAAAATCATGAGGAGCATGAAACGTTCTGAAAAATAGGAGGAGCATGAAATGATGTTCAAAAATATGAAGAGCCTGAAAAGATGTGAAAAATATGAAGAGTTTCAAAAGGTGTGAAAAATATGAGGAGTATGAAACGGTCTGAAAAATAGGAGGCGCATGGATCGGTGTTGAAAAACAAGAAGAGCCTGAAAAGGTGTGAAAAATATGAAGAGCTTCAAAAGGTGTCAAAATTTGAGGAGCATGAAATGTTCTGAAAAAGGAGTGTGAAAAATATGAAGAGATTCAAAAGGTGTGAAAAATATGAAGAGCTTCAAAAGGTGTCAAAAATGACATGAGAATGAAACGGTCTGAAAAATAGGAGGAGCATGAAGTGGTGTTGAAAAACCTGAAGAGCCTGAAATGGTGTGAAAAATATGAAGAGCTTCAAAAGGTGTCAAAAATGACATGAGAATGAAACGGTCTGAAAAAAAGGAGGAGCATGAAGTGGTGTTGAAAAACCTGAAGAGCCTAAATTGGTGTGAAAAATATGAAGAGCTGCAAAAGGTGTCAAAAATATTAGGAGCATAAAACGGTTTGAAAACTAGCAGGAGCATGAAGTTATGTTGAAAAACATGAAGAGCCTGAAAAGGTGTGAAAAATATGAAGAGCTTCAAAAGGTGTGAAATACATGAGGAGCATGAAACAGTCTGAAAAGTAGGAGAAGCATGAAGTTGTGTTCAAAAACATGAAGAGCCTGAAAAGGTGTGAAAAATATGAAGAGCTTCAAAAGTTGTGAAATACATGAGGAGCACGAAACTGTCTGAAAAATACTAGGAGCAAGAAGTGGTGTTCAAAAACATGAAGAGCCTGTAAAGGTGTGAAAAATATGAAGAGGTTCAAAAGGTGTGAAAAATATGAGGAGCATGATACGGTCTGAAAAATAGGAGGAGCATGAAGAGGTGTTCCAAAACATGAAGAGCCTGAAAAAGTGTGAAAAATGAGAAGAGCTTCAAAACGTGTGAAAAATATGAAGAGCTTCAAAACATGTCAAAAACATGAGGAGCACGAAACTGTCTGAAAAATACTAGGAGCAAGAAGTGGTGTTCAAAAACATGAAGAGCCTGAAAAGTTGTGTAAAATATGAAAAGCTTCAAAAGGTGTCAAAAATATGAGGAGCATGAAGCGGTCTGAAAAATAGGAGGAGCATGAAAATGTGTTCAAAAACATGAAGAGCCTGAAAAGCTGTGAAAAATATGAAGAGCTTCACAAGGTGTGAATAATGAAGAGCATGAAACGGTATGAAAAATAGGAGGAGCATGAAGTTGTGCTCAAAAACACGAAGAGCCTGAGAGGGTGTGAAAAATATGAGGAGCTTCAAAAGGTGTTAAAAATACGAGGAGCATGAAACGGTCTGAAAAATAGAAGGAGCATGAAGCAGTGTTCAAAAACATGAAGAGCCTGAAAAGGTGTGAAAAATATGAAGAGCTTCAAAAGGTGTCAAAAATATGAGGAGCATGAAAATGTCTGAAAAATAGGAGGAGCATTAAGCGGTGATGAAAAACATGAAGAGACTGAAAAGGTGTGAAAAATATGAAGAGATTCAAAGGTGTCAAAAATATGAGGAGTTTGAAAATGTCTGAAAAATAGGAGGATCATGAAGCGTTGTTGAATAAATGAAGAGCTTGAAAAGGTGTGAAAAATATGAAGAGCTTCAAATGTTGTGAAATACATGAGGAGCATGAAACGGGCTGAAAAATATGAGGAGCATGAAGCGGTGTTGAAAAACATGAAGACCCTGAAAAGGTGTTAAAAATATGAAGAGATTCAAAAGGTGTGAAAAATATGAGTTGGATGAAACGGTCTGAAAATTGGGAGGAGCATGAAGCAGTTTTCAAAAACTTGAAGAGCCTGAAAAGGTGTGAAAAATATGAAGAGCTTCAACAGGTGTGAAATAAATGAGAAGCATGAAACGGGCTGAAAAATAGGAGGAGCATGAAGCGATGTTGAAAAACATAAAGAGCCTGAAAAGGTGTGAAAAATATGAAGAGCTTCAAAAGGTGTGAAATACATGAGGAGAATGGAACGGGCTGAAAAATAGGAGGAGGATGATGCGATGTTGAAAAACATGAAGAGCCTGAAAAGGTTTGAAAAATATGAAGGGCTTCACAAGTTGTGAAAAATATGAGGAGCATGAAAAGGTCTGAAAAATAGGAAGAGCATGAAGAGGTGTTCAGAAACATGAAGTGCCTGAAAAAGTGTGACAAATATGAAGAGCTTCAAAAAGTCTCAAAAACATGAGGAGCATGAAACGATCTGAAAAATAGGAGGAGCATGAAAAGGTGTTCAAAAATTTGAAGAGCCTGTAAGGTGTGAAAAATATGAAGAGCTTCAAAGGGTGTGATATACATGAGGAGCATGAAAAGATCTGAAAAATAGGAGGAGCTTGAAGCGTTGTTCAAAAACATGAAGAGCTTCAAAAGGTGTGAAAATTATGAAGAGCTTCAAAAGGTGTCAATAATAAGAGGTGCATGAAACAGTCTGAAATATAGGAGGAACATGAAGCGATGTTGAAAAACATGAAGAGCCTGAAAAGTTGTGAAAAAAGGAAGAGCTTCAAAAGGTTTCAAATATATGAGGAGCATGAAACAGTCTGAAAAAAAGGAGTAACATGAAGCGATGTTGAAAAACACGAAAAGCCTGAAAAGGTGTGAAAAATAGGAAGAGCTTCAAAAGGTGTCAATAATAAGAGGTGCATGAAACAGTCTGAAATACAGGAGGAGCAAGAAAAGGTCTGAAAAATAGGAGGAGCATGAAGCGGTGTTCAAAAACATGGAGAGCCTGAAAAGCTGTGACAAATATAAAGAGCTTCAAAAGGTGTCAATAATATGAGGAGCATGAAACGGTCTGAAAAATAGGAGGAGCATGAAACGGTGTTGTAAAACATGCAGAGCATGAAAAGGCATGAAAAATAGGAAGAGCTTCAAAAGGTGTCAAAAATATGAGGAGCATGAAACGGTCTGAAAAATAGGTGGAGCATGAAACGGTCTGAAAAATGGGAGGGGCATGAAGCGGTGTTCAAAAACAGGAAGAGCCAGAAAAGGTGTGAAAAATATGAAGAGCTTCAAAAGGTGTGAAAAATATGAGGTGCATGAAACGGACTGAAATATAGGAGGAGCATGATGCGGTGTTCAAAAAATGAAGAGCCTGAAAAGGTGTGAAAAATATGAAGAGCTTCAAAAGTTGTGAAATACATGAGGAGCACGAAACTGTCTGAAAAATACTAGGAGCAAGAAGTGGTGTTCAAAAACATGAAGAGCCTGTAAAGGTGTGAAAAATATGAAGAGGTTCAAAAGGTGTGAAAAATATGAGGTGCATGAAACGGACTGAAATATAGGAGGAGGATGAAGCGGTGTTGAAAAACATGAAGAGCATGAAAAAGTGTGAAAAATGAGAAGAGCTTCAAAACGTGTGAAAAATATGAAGAGCTTCAAAACATGTCAAAAATATGAGGAGCATGAAACGCTGTGAAAAATAGGAGGAGCATGAAGAGGTGCTGAAAAACATGAAGAGCCTGAAAAGGTATGAAAAATATAAAAGCTTCAAAAGGTGTCAAAAATATGAGGAGAAAGAAAGGGTCTGAAAAATAGGAGGAGCATGAAGCGGTGTTCAAAAACATGAAGAGCCTGAAAAGGTGTGAAACATATGAAGAGGTTCAAAAGCTGTCAAATATATGAGAAGCATAATGCGGTCTGAAAAATAGGAGGAGCGTGAAGCTTTGTTGAAAAACAAGAAGAGCCAGAAAAGGTGTGAAAAATATGAAGAGCTTCAAAAGGTTTCAAAAATATGAAGAGCATGAAACGTTCTGAAAAAGAGTAGCATGAAACGCTGTTCAAAAACATAAAGAGCCTGGAAAGGTGTGAAAAATATGAAGAGCCTCAAAACGTCTCAAAATATTAGGAGCATGAAACGGTCTGAAAAATAGGAGGAGCATGAAGCAGTGTTGAAAAACACGAAGAGCCTGAAAAGGAGTGAAAAATATGAAGAGCTTCAAAAGGTGTGAAAAATATTTGGAGCATGAAACGATCTGAAGAATAGGAGGATCATGAAGGGGTGTTGAAAAACATGAAGAGCCCGAAAAGGTGTGAAAAATCTGAAGAGCTTCAAAAGGTGTCAAAAATATGAGGAGCATGAAACGGTCTGAAAAGTAGGAGGAGCATTTAGCAGTGTTGAAAAACATGAAGAGCCCGAAAAGGTGTGAAAAATCTGAAGAGCTTCAAAAGGTGTCAAAAATATTAGGAGCATGAAACGGTCTGAAAAATAAGAGGAGCATGGATCGGTGTTGAAAAACAAGAAGAGCCTGAAAAGGTGTGAAAAATATGAAGAGCTTCAAAAGGTGTCAAAATTTGATGTGCATGAAATGTTCTGAGAAAGGAGTACCATGAAACGGTGTTCAAAATCATGAAGAGCCTGGAAAGGTGTGAAAAATACGAAGAGCCTCAAAACGTGTCAAAAATATGAGGAGCATGAAACGGTATGACAAATATGAGGAGCATGAAGCAGTGTTGAAAAACATGAAGAGCATGAAAACCTGTGAAAAATATGAAGAGCTTCAAAAGGTGTGAAATATATGAAGAGATTCGAAAGGTGTGAAAAATGAGATGAGCATGAAACGGTGTGAAAAATAGGAGGAGCATGAAATGCTCTGAAAAATAGGAGGAGCATGAAACGTTGTTCAAAAACATGAAGAGCCTGAAAAGGTGTGAAAAATATGAAGAGCTTCAAAAGGTGTGAAAAATATGACGAGATTCAAAAGGTGTTAAAAATATGAAGAGCTTCAAAAGGTGTCAAATATGAGATGAGCATGAAAAGGTCTGAAAAACAGGAGGAGCATGAAGTGGTGTTGAAAAACATGAAGAGCCTGAAAAGGTGTGAAAAATAGGAAGAGCTTCAAAAGGTGTCAAAAATATGAGGAGCATGAAACGGTCTGAAAAATAGGAGGAGCATGAAACGGTGTGGGAAAACATGAAGAGCCTGAAAAGGTGTGAAAAATAGGAAGAGCTTCAAAAGGTGTCAAAAATATGAGGAGCATGAAACGGTCTGAAAAATAGGAGTAGCAGGAAGCGGTGTTCAAAAATATGAAGAGCCGGAAAATGTGTGAAAAATATGAAGAGCTTCAAAACGTGTGAAAAATATGAGGAGCATGAAACGGTCTGAAAAATAGGAGGAGCATGAAGCGTTGTTCAAAAACATTAAGAGCCTGAAAAGGTGTGAAAAATATGAAGAGCCTCAAAACGTGTCAAAAATATGAGGAGCATGAAACGGTCTGAAAAATAGGAGGAACATGAAACGGTCTAAAAAATAGGGGGAGCATGAAGTGGTAATTAAAAACATGAAGAGCCTGAAAAGTTGTGAAAAATATGAAGAGCTTCAAAAGTTGTGAAATACATGAAGAGCATGAAACAGCCTGAAAAATAGGAGAAGCATGAAGCGGTTTTCAAAAACATGAAGAGCCTGAAAAGTTGTGAAAAATATGAAGAGCTTCAAAACGTGTCAAAAATATGAGGAGCATAAAACGGTCTGAAAAATAGAAGGGGCATGAGGCGGTGGTGAAAAACATGAAGAGCTTGAAAACGTGTGAAAAATATGAAGAGCTTCAAAAGGTGTGAAAAATGAGAGGAGCATGACAAGGTCTGAAATATATTAAAAGCATGAATTGGTGTTGAAAACATGAAAAGCCTAAAAACGTGTGAAAAATATGAAGAGATCCAAAAGGTGTGAAAAATATGAAGAGCTTCAAAAGGTGTCAAAAATGACATGAGAATGAAACGGTCTGAAAAATAGGAGGAGCATGAAGTGGTGATGAAAAAACTGAAGAGCCTAAATTGGTGTGAAAAATATGAAGAGCTGCAAAAGGTGTCAAAAATATTAGGAGCATAAAACGGTTTGAAAACTAGCAGGAGCATGAAGTTCTGTTGAAAAATATGAAGAGCCTGAAAAGGTGTGAAAAATATGAAGAGCTTCAAAAGGTGTGAAATACATGAGGAGCATGAAACAGTCTGAAAAGTAGGAGAAGCATGAAGTTGTGTTCAAAAACATGAAGAGCCTGAAAAGGTGTGAAAAATATGAAGAGCTTCAAAAGTTGTGAAATACATGAGGAGCACGAAACTGTCTGAAAAATACTAGGAGCAAGAAGTGGTGTTCAAAAACATGAAGAGCCTGTAAAGGTGTGAAAAATATGAAGAGGTTCAAAAGGTGTGAAAAATATGAGGAGCATGATACGGTCTGAAAAATAGGAGGAGCATGAAGAGGTGTTCAAAAACATGAAGAGCCTGAAAAGTTGTGTAAAATATGAAAAGCTTCAAAAGGTGTCAAAAATATGAGGAGCATGAAACGGTCTGAAAAATAGGAGGAGCATGAAAATGTGTTCAAAAACATGAAAAGCCTGAAAAGCTGTGAAAAATATGAAGAGCTTCACAAGGTGTGAATAATGAAGAGCATGAAACGGTATGAAAAATAGAAGGAGCATGAAGCGGTGTTCAGAAACATGAAGAGCCTGAAAAGGTGTTGAAAATATGAAGAGCTTCAAAAGGTGTCAAAAATACGGGTAGCATGAAACGGTCTGCAAAAAAGGAAGAGCATGAAGTGGTGTTGAAAAACATGAAGAGCCCGAAAAGGTGTGAAAAATATGAAGATCCTCAAAGATTTGAAATATATGAAGAGTTTAAAAAGGTGTCAAAAATGAGATGAGCATAAAACGGTCCGAAAAATAGCAGGAGCATGAAGCGGTGTTGAAAAAGATGAAGAGAATGAAAAGGTGTGTAAAATATGAAGAGCCTCAAAACGTGTCAAAAATATGAGGAGTATGAAACGTTCTGAAAAATAGCAGGGGCATGAAGCCGTGTTGAAAAACATGAAGACCCTGAAAACGTGTGAAAAATAAGAAGAGCTTCAAAAACGTGAAAAATATGAAGAGCAACAAAAGGTGTGAAAAATATGAATAGCTCCAAAAGGTGTCAAAAATGATATGAGCATGAAACGGTCTGAAAAATAGGAGGAGCATGAAGTAATGTTGAAAATCATGAAGAGCCTGAAAAGGTGTGAAAAATATGAAGAGCTTCTAAAGGTGTCAAAAATATGAGGAGCATGAAACGGTCTGAAAAATAGCAGGAGCATAAAACGCTGTTCAAAAACATGAAGAGCCTAAAAAGGTTTTAAAAAAATGAAGACCTTCAAAAGGTGTGAAAAATATGAAGAGCTTCAAAAGCTGTCAAAAATATGAGGAGCATGAAACGGTCTGAAAAATAGGAGGCACATGAAGCGGTGTTGAAAAACATGAAGAGCCTGAAAAGGTGTGAAAAATATGAAGAGCTTCAAAAGGTGTAAAAATATTAGGAGCATGAAACGGTCTGAAAAATAGGAGGAGCATGAAGTGTTGTTGAAAAACATGAAGAGCCTGAAAATGTGTGAAAAATATGAAGAGCTTCGAAATGTTTGAAAAAAATGAGGAGCATGAAGCGGTCTGAAAAATAGGATGAGCAAGAAGTGGTGTTGAAAAAAATGAAGAGTGTGAAATGGTGCGAAAAATATGAAGAGCTTCAAAAGGTGTGAAAAATATGAGGAGCATGAAATAGTCTGAAAAATAGGGGGAACATGAAGCGGTGTTCAAAAACATGAAGAGCCTGAAAAGGTGTGAAATAAATGAAGATCTTCAAAAGGTGTCAAAAATATGAGGAGCATGAAACGGTCTGAAAAATAGGAGGAGCAAGAAACGGTGTTCAAAAACATGAAGAGAATGAAAAGGTGTGAAAAGTATGAAGAGCTTCAAAACGTGTCAAATATATGAGGAGCATGAAACGGTCTGAAAAATAGGAGGAGCATGAAACGGTGTTCAAAAACATGAAGAGCCTGAAAAGTTGTGAAAAATATGAAGAGCTTCAAAAGGTGTGAAAATATGAAGAGCTTCAAAAGGTGTCAAAAATATGAGGAGCATGAAAATGTTTGAAAAATAGGAGGAGCATGAAGCGGTGATGAAAAATATGAAGAGACTGAAAAGGTGTGAAAAATATGAAGAGACTCAAAAGGTGTCAAAAATATGAGGCGTTTGAAACTGTCTGAAAAATAGGAGGATCATGAAGCGTTGTTGAAAAAATGAAGAGCCTGAAAATGTGTGAAAAATATGAAGCACTTCAAAAGGTGTGAAATACATGGGGATCAGGAAACGGGCTGAAAAATATGAGGAGCATGAAGCGGTATTGAAAAACATGAAGAGCCTGAAAAGGTTTGAAAAATATGAAGAGCCTCAAAAGGTGTGAAAATTATGAAGAGCATGAAACGGTGTGAAAAATAGGAGGAGCATGAAGCTGTGTTAAAAAAATTGAAGAGCCTGAAAAGCTGTGAAAAATATGAAGAGCTTCAAAAGTTGTGAAATAAATGAGGAGCATGAAACGGTCTGAAGAATAGGAGGAGCATGAAGCGGTGTTCAAAAACATGAAGAGCCTGAAAAGGTGTGAAAAATATGAAGAGCTTCAAAAGGTGTTAAAATTATGAGGAACATGATACGGTCTGAAAAATAGGAGGAGCATGAAGTGGTGTCGAAAAACATGAAGAGCCTGAAAAGGTGTGAAACATATAAAGAGCTTCAAAAGGTGTGAAAAATATGAAGAGGTACAAAAGTTGTCAAAAATGAGATGAGCATGAAACGGTCTGAAAAATAGGAGGAGCATGAAGTTGTGATGAAAAACATGAAGAGCCTGAAAAGGTGTGAAAAATATGAAGAGCCTCAAAACGTGTCAAAAATATGAGGAGCATGAAACGGTCTGAAAAATAGGAGGAGCATGAAGCAATGTTGAAAAATATGAAGAGCCTGAAAAGGTTTGAAAAATATGAAGGGCTTCAAAAGTTGTGAAAAATATGAGGAGCATGAAACTGTCTGAAAATTAGGAGGAGCATGAAGTGGTGTTCAAATACATAAAGTGACTGAAAAAGTGTGACAAATATGAAGAGCTTCAAAAGTTGTCGAAAATATGAGGAGCATGATACGGGCTCAATATTAGGTGGAGCATGAAGCGGTGTTGAAAAACATGAAGAGCCTGAAAACGTGTGAAAAATAAGAAGAGCTTCAAAACGTGTTAAAAATATGCAGAGCCTCAAAACATGTCAAAAATATGAGGAGCATGAAACGCTGTGAAAAATAGGAGGAGCATGAAGTGGTGTTGAAAAACATGAAGAGTCTGAAAAGGTGTGAAATATATGCAGAGCTTCAAAGGGTGTCAAAAATATGAGGAGCATGAAACGGTCTGAAAAATAGGAGGAGCATGAAGTGGTGTTCAAAAACATGAAGATCCTGAAAAGGTGTGAAAAATATGAACAGCTTCAAAATGTGTCAAAATATGAGGAGCATGAAACTGTCTGAAAAATAGGAGGAGCATGAAGTGGTGTTCAAAAACATGAAGAGCCTGAAAATGTGTGAAAAATAGGAAGAGCTTCAAAATGTGTCAAAAATATGATGAGCCTGAAACGGTCTGAAAAATAGGAGGAGCAAGAAGTGGTGTTGAAATAAAAAAAAGAGCATGAAAAGGTGTGAAAAATAGGAAGAGCTTCAAAAGGTGTCAATAATAAGAGGTGCATGAAACAGTTTGAAATATAGGAGGAGCAAGAAACGGTCTGAAAAATAGGAGGAGCATGAAGCGGTGTTCAAAAACATGGAGAGCCTGAAAAGGTGTGACAAACATAAATAGCTTCAAAAGGTGTCAATAAATGAGGAGCATGAAACGGTCTGAAAAATAGGAGGAGCATGAATCGGAGTTGAAAAACATAAAGAGCATGAAAATGTGTGAAAAATATGAAGAGCTTCAAAAGGTGTCAAAAATATGAGGAGCATGAAACGGTCTGAAAAATAGGAGGAGCATGAAATGGTCTGAAAAATGGGAGGAGCATGAAGCGGTGTTCAAAAACAGGAAGAGCCAGAAAAGGTGTGAAAAATATGAAGAGCTTCAAAAGGTGTGAAAAATATGAGAAGCATGAAACGGTCTGAAAAATAGGAGGAGCATGAAGCGGTGTTCAAAAACATGAAGAGCCTGAAAAGGTGTGAAAAATATGAAGAGCTTCAAAAGCTGTCAAAAATATGAGGAGCATGAAATGCTCTCAAAAATAGGAGGAGAATGTAGCGGTGTACAAAATCTTGGAGAGCATGAAACGGTGTGAAAAATAGGAAGAGCTTCAAAAGATGTCAATAATATGAGGAGCATGATACGGGCTCAATATCAGACGGAGCATGAGCGGTGTTGAAAAACATGAAGAGCCTGATAACGTGTGAAAAATATGAAGAGCTTCAAAAGGGGTCAAAAATATGAGGAGCATGAAACGGTCTCAAAAATAGGAGGAGCATGAAACGGTTTTGAAAAACATGAACAGCCTGAAAACGTGTGAAATATATGAAGAGCCTCAAATCATGTCAAAAATATGAGGAGCATGAAACGCTGTGAAAAATAGGAGGAGCATGAAGCGGTGTTGAAAAACTTGAAGAGCCTGAAAAGGTGTGAAAAATATGAAGAGCTTCAAAAGGTGTGAAAAATATGAAGAGCTTCAAAAGGTGTCAATAATGTGAGGAGCATGAAATGGTCTGAAAAATAGGAGGAGCATGAAGTTGTGCTCAAAAACACGAAGAGCCTGAGAGGGTGTGAAAAATATGAGGAGCTTCAAAAGGTGTTAAAAATACGAGGAGCATGAAACGGTCTGAAAAATAGGAGGAGCATGAAGCAGTGTTCAAAAACATGAAGAGCCTGAAAAGGTGTGAAAAATATGAAGAGCTTCAAAAGGTGTAAAAAATATGAGGAGCATGAAAATGTCTGAAAAATAGGAGGAGCATTAAGCGGTGATGAAAAACATGAAGAGACTGAAAAGGTGTGAAAAATATGAAGAGATTCAAAGGTGTCAAACATATGAGGAGTTTGAAAATGTCTGAAAAATAGGAGGATAATGAATCGTTGTTGAATAAATGAAGAGCTTGAAAAGATGTGAAAAATATGAAGAGCTTCAAATGTTGTGAAATACATGAGGAGCATGAAACGGGCTGAAAAATATGAGGAGCATGAAGCGGTGTTGAAAAACATGAAGACCCTGAAAAGGTGTTAAAAATATGAAGAGATTCAAAAGGTGTGAAAAATATGAGTTGGATGAAACGGTCTGAAAAATGGGAGGAGCATGAAGCAGTTTTCAAAAACTTGAAGAGCCTGAAAAGGTGTGAAAAATATGAAGAGCTTCAACAGGTGTGAAATAAATGAGAAGCATGAAACGGGCTGAAAAATAGGAGGAGCATGAAGCGATGTTGAAAAACATGAAGAGCCTGAAAAGGTTTGAAAAATATGAAGGGCTTCACAAGTTGTGAAAAATATGAGGAGCATGAAAAGGTCTGAAAAATAGGAAGAGCATGAGGAGGTGTTCAAAAACATGAAGTGCCTGAAAAAGTGTGACAAATATGAAGAGCTTCAAAAAGTCTCAAAAACATGAGGAGCATGAAACGATCTGAAAAATAGGAGGAGCATGAAAAGGTGTTCAAAAATATGAAGAGCCTGTAAAGGTGTGAAAAATATGAAGAGCTTCAAAGGGTGTGATATACATGAGGAGCATGAAAAGGTCTGAAAAATAGGAGGAGCTTGAAGCGTTGTTCAAAAACATGAAGAGCCTCAAAAGGTGTGAAAATTATGAAGAGCTTCAAAAGGTGTCAATAATAAGAGGTGCATGAAACAGTCTGAAATATAGGAGGAACATGAAGCAATGTTGAAAAACATGAAGAGCCTGAAAAGTTGTGAAAATAGGAAGAGCTTCAAAAGGTTTCAAATATATGAGGAGCATGAAACAGTCTGAAAAAAAGGAGGAACATATAGCGATGTTGAAAAACACGAAGAGCCTGAAAAGGTGTGAAAAATATGAAGACCCTCAAAACGTGTCAAAAATATGAGGAGCATGAAACGGTCTGAAAAATAGGAGGAGGATGAAGCGGTGTTGAAAAACATGAAGAGCCTGAAAAAGTGTGAAAAATGAGAAGAGCTTCAAAACGTGTGAAAAATATGAAGAGCCTCAAAACATGTCAAAAATATGAGGAGCATGAAACGCTGTGAAAAATAGGAGGAGCATGAAGAGGTGCTGAAAAACATGAAGAGCCTGAAAAGGTATGAAAAATATAAAAGCTTCAAAAGGTGTCAAAAATATGAGGAGAAAGAAAGGGTCTGAAAAATAGGAGGAGCATGAAGCGGTGTTCAAAAACATGAAGAGCCTGAAAAGGTGTGAAAAATTTGAAGAGGTTCAAAAGCTGTCAAATATATGAGGAGCATGAAGCGGTCTGAAAAATAGGAGGAGCGTGAAGCTTTGTTGAAAAACAAGAAGAGCCAGAAAAGGTGTGAAAAATATGAAGAGCTTCAAAAGGTTTCAAAAATATGAAGAGCATGAAACGTTCTGAAAAAGAGTAGCATGAAACCCTGTTGAAAAACATAAAGAGCCTGGAAAGGTGTGAAAAATATGAAGAGCCTCAAAACGTCTCAAAATATTAGGAGCATGAAACGGTCTGAAAAAGAGGAGGAGCATGAAGCAGTGTTGAAAAACACGAAGAGCCTGAAAAGGTGTGAAAAATATGAAGAGCTTCAAAAGTTGTAAAAAATGAGATGAGCAATAAACGGTCTGAAAAATAGGAGGACAATGAAGTGCTGTTGAAAAACATGAAGAGCCTGAAAAGGAGTGAAAAATATGAAGAGCTTCAGAAGGTGTCAAAAATATGAGGAGCATGAAAGGGTCTCAAAAATAGGAGGAGCTTGAAGCGGTGTTGAAAAAAATGAAGAGCATGAAAAGGTGTGAAAAATATCAAGAGCTTCAAAAGGTGTGAAAAATATGAGGAGCATGAATCTGTCTGAAAAACAGGAGGAGGATAAAGCGATGTTCAAAAACATGAAGAGCCTGAAAAGGTGTGAAAATTATGAAGAGCTTTAAAAGGTGTCAAAAATATGAGGAGCAGGAAAAGGTCTGAAAAATAGGAGGAGCAAGAAGTGGTGTTGAAAAACATGAAGAGCTTGAAAACGTGTGATAAATATTAAGAGCTTTAAATGGTTTGAATTATATGAAGAGCTTCAAAAGGTGTCAAAAATGAGATGTGCATAAAACGGTCTGAAAAATAGGAGGAGCATGACGTGGTGTTGAAAAACATGAAGAGCCTGAAAAGGTGTGAAATATATGAAGAGCTTTCAAAGGTGTCAAAAATATGAGGAACATGAAACGGTCTGAAAAATAGGAGGAGCATGAAGCGGTGTTGAAAAACATGAAGAGCCTGTAAAGGTGTGAAAAATATGAAGACCCTCAAAACGCGTCAAAAATATGAGGAGCATGAAACGGTCTGAAAAATAGGAGGAGCATGAAACGGTGTTCAAAAACATGAAGAGCCTGTAAAGGTGTGAAAAATATGAAGACCCTCAAAACGTGTCAAAAATATGAGGAGCATGAGACGGTCTGAAAAATAGGAGGAGCATGAAGCGGTGTTGAAAAACATGAAGAGCCTGAAAAAGTGTGAAAAATGAGAAGAGCTTCAAAACGTGTGAAAAATATGAAGAGCCTCAAAACATGTCAAAAATATGAGGAGCATGAAACGCTGTGAAAAATAGGAGGAGCATGAAGAGGTGCTGAAAAACATGAAGAGCCTGAAAAGGTATGAAAAATATGAAGAGCTTCAAAAGGTGTCAAAAATATGAGGAGAATGAAACGGTCTGAAAAATAGGAGGAGCATGAAGCGGTGTTCAAAAACATGAAGAGCCTGAAAAGGTGTGAAAAATATGAAGAGGTTCAAAAGCTGTCAAATATATGAGGAGCATGAAGCGGTCTGAAAAATAGGAGGAGCGTGAAGCTTTGTTGAAAAACAAGAAGAGCCAGAAAAGGTGTGAAAAATATGAAGAGCTTCAAAAGGTTTCAAAAATATGAAGAGCATGAAACGTTCTGAAAAAGAGTAGCATGAAACGCTGTTCAAAATCATAAAGAGCCTGGAAAGGTGTGAAAAATATGAAGAGCCTCAAAACGTCTCAAAATATTAGGAGCATGAAACGGTCTGAAAAAGAGGAGGAGCATGAAGCAGTGTTGAAAAACATGAAGAGCCTGAAAAGGTGTGAAAAATATGAAGAGCTTCAAAAGGTGTAAAAAATGAGATGAGCATGAAACGGTCTGAAAAATAGGAGGACAATGAAGTGCTGTTGAAAAACATGAAGAGCCTGAAAAGGAGTGAAAAATATGAAGAGCTTCAGAAGGTGTCAAAAATATGAGGAGCATGAAAAGGTCTCAAAAATAGGAGGA
Source organism: Dama dama (assembly GCF_033118175.1). Lineage (NCBI taxonomy): Eukaryota > Metazoa > Chordata > Mammalia > Artiodactyla > Cervidae > Dama > Dama dama. Next base: position 105,366,885 of record NC_083691.1, on the reverse strand, counting down.
GCTTGAAGCGGTGTTGAAAAAAATGAAGAGCCTGAAAAGGTGTGAAAAATATCAAGAGCTTCAAAAGGTGTGAAAAATATGAGGAGCATGAATCTGTCTGAAAAACAGGAGGAGGATAAAGCGATGTTCAAAAACATGAAGAGCCTGAAAAGGTGTGAAAATTATGAAGAGCTTTAAAAGGTGTCAAAAATATGAGGAGCATGAAACGGTCTGAAAAATAGGAGGAGCAAGAAGTGGTGTTGAAAAACATGAAGAGCTTGAAAACGTGTGATAAATATTAAGAGCTTTAAATGGTTTGAATTATATGAAGAGCTTCAAAAGGTGTCAAAAATGAGATATGCATTAAACAGTCTGAAAAATAGGAGGAGCATGACGTGGTGTTGAAAAACATGAAGAGCCTGAAAAGGTGTGAAATAGATGAAGAGCTTTCAAAGGTGTCAAATATATGAGGAACATGAAACGGTGTGAAAAATAGGAGGAGCATGAAGCGGTGTTCAAAAGCATGAAGAGCCTGAAAAGGTGAGAAAAATATGAAGAGCTTAAAAGTTGTCAAAATTAGGAGAAGCATGAAACGGTGTTGAAAAACAAGAAGAACCTGAAATGGTGTGAAAAATATGAAGAGCTTCAAAATGTGTGAAAAATATGAGGAGCATGAAACGGTCTGAAAAATAAAAGGAGCATGAAACGGTGTTCATCAACATGAAGAGCCTGAATAAGTGCAAAATATATAAAGAGCTTCAAAGGTGTCAAAAATATGAGGAGAATGAAACGGTCTGAAAAATAGGAGGAGCATGAAATGGTGTTGAAAAACATGAAGAGCATGAAAAGGTGAAAAAAATATGAATAGCTTCAAAAGGTGTGAAAAACATGAAAAGCTTCAAAACGTGTCAAAAATATATGGAAATGAAACAGTCTGAAAAATAGGAGGAGCATGAAGCGCTGTTCAAAAAAATGAAGAGCCTGAAAATGTGTAAATAATATGAAGAGCTTCAAAAGGTGTGAAAATTATGAGGACCATGAAACGGTGTTCTAAAACATAAAGAGCCTGAAAACGTGTGAAAAATATGAAGAGCTTCAAAAGGTGTCAAAAATATGAGGAGCATGAAACTATCTGAAATATAGGAGGAGCATGAAGCGATGTTCAAATATATGAAGAGCATGAAAAGTTGTGAAAAATATGAAGAGCTTCAAAAGGTGTGAAAAATATGAAGAGCTTCAAAAGGTGTGAAAAATATGAGGAGTATGAAACGGTCTGAACAATAGGAGGAGCATGAAGGCATGTTAAAAAAGATGAATAGCCTGATAACGTGTGAAAAATATGAACAGCTTCAAAAGGTGTGAAAACTATGAGAAGCATGAAACAGTCTGAAAACGAGGAGGAGCATGATGCGGTGTTCAAAGACATGAAGAGCCTGAAAAGGTGTGAAAAATATGAAGAGCTTCAAAAGGTTTCAAAAATAGGAGTAGCATGAAACGGTGTTCAAAAACTTGAAGAGCCTGAAAAGGTGTGAAAAATATGAAGAGCTTTAAAAGGTGTCAAATATATGAAGAGCATGAAACGGTCAGAAAAATAGGAGGAGCTTGGAACTGTCTGAAAAATAGGAGGAGCATGAAAAAATGTTGAAAACATGAAGAGCCTGAAAAGGTGTGAAATATTTGAAGAGCTTCAAAATGTGTCCAAAAAATTAGGAGCATGAAACGGTCTGAAAAAAAGGAGGAGCATGAAGTGGTGTTGAAAAACATGAAGAGCCTGAAAAGGTGTGAAAAATATGAAAAGCTTCAAAACGCGTCCAAAATATGAGGAGCATGAAACGGTCTGAAAAATAGGAGGAGCATGAAACGGTGTTCAAAAACATGAAGAGCCTGTAAAGGTGTGAAAAATATGAAGAACCTCAAAACGTGTCAAAAATATGAGGAGCATGAAACGGTCTGAAAAATAGGAGGAGCATGAAGCGGTGTTGAAAAACATGAAGAGCCTGAAAAAGTGTGAAAAATGAGAAGAGCTTCAAAACGTCTGAAAAATATGAAGAGCCTCAAAACATGTCAAAAATATGAGGAGCATGAAACGCTGTGAAAAATAGGAGGAGCATGAAGAGGTGCTGAAAAACATGAAGAGCCTGAAAAGGTATGAAAAATATGAAGAGCTTCAAAAGGTGTCAAAAATATGAGGAGAAAGAAACGGTCTGAAAAATAGGAGGAGCATGAAGCGGTGTTCAAAAACATGAAGAGCCTGAAAAGGTGTGAAAAATATGAAGAGGTTCAAAAGCTGTCAAATATATGTGGAGCATGAAGCGGTCTGAAAAATAGGAGGAGCGTGAAGCTTTGTTGAAAAACAAGAAGAGCCAGAAAAGGTGTGAAAAATATGAAGAGCTTCAAAAGGTTTCAAAAATATGAAGAGCATGAAACGTTCTGAAAAAGAGTAGCATGAAACGCTGTTCAAAAACATAAAGAGCCTGGAAAGGTGTGAAAAATATGAAGAGCCTCAAAACGTCTCAAAATATTAGGAGCATGAAACGGTCTGAAAAAGAGGAGGAGCATGAAGCAGTGTTGAAAAACATGAAGAGCCTGAAAAGGTGTGAAAAATATGAAGAGCTTCAAAAGGTGTAAAAAATGAGATGAGCATGAAACGGTCTGAAAAATAGGAGGACAATGAAGTGCTGTTGAAAAACATGAAGAGCCTGAAAAGGAGTGAAAAATATGAAGAGCTTCATAAGGTGTCAAATATATGAGGAGCATGAAACGGTCTCAAAAATAGGAGGAGCTTGAAGCGGTGTTGAAAAAAATGAAGAGCCTGAAAAGGTGTGAAAAATATCAAGAGCTTCAAAAGGTGTGAAAAATATGAGGAGCATGAATCTGTCTGAAAAACAGGAGGAGGATAAAGCGATGTTCAAAAACATGAAGAGCCTGAAAAGGTGTGAAAATTATGAAGAGCTTTAAAAGGTGTCAAAAATATGAGGAGCATGAAACGGTCTGAAAAATAGGAGGAGCAAGAAGTGGTGTTGAAAAACATGAAGAGCTTGAAAACGTGTGATAAATATTAAGAGCTTTAAATGGTTTGAATTATATGAAGAGCTTCAAAAGGTGTCAAAAATGAGATATGCATTAAACAGTCTGAAAAATAGGAGGAGCATGACGTGGTGTTGAAAAACATGAAGAGCCTGAAAAGGTGTGAAATAGATGAAGAGCTTTCAAAGGTGTCAAATATATGAGGAACATGAAACGGTGTGAAAAATAGGAGGAGCATGAAGCGGTGTTCAAAAGCATGAAGAGCCTGAAAAGGTGAGAAAAATATGAAGAGCTTAAAAGTTGTCAAAATTAGGAGAAGCATGAAACGGTGTTGAAAAACAAGAAGAGCCTGAAATGGTGTGAAAAATATGAAGAGCTTCAAAAGGTGTAAAAAATATGAGGAAAATGAAACTGTCTGAAAAATAGGAGGAGGATGAAACGGTGTTCAAAAACCTGAAGAGCCTTAAAAGGTGTGAAAAATATGAAGAGCTCCAAAAGCTGTCAAAAATATGAGGAGCATGAAACGGTTGGAAAATAGGAGGAGCATGAATGGGTGTTGAAAAAACATGAAGAGCCTGAAAAGGTGTGAAATATAGCAAGAGCTTCAAAATGTGTCAAAAATATGAGGAGCATGATACGGTCTCAAAAATAAGAGGAGCATGAAACGGTGTTCAAACACATGAACCGCCTGAAAAGGTGTGAAATATATGAAGAGCTTCAAAACGTGTCAAAAATATGCGGAGCATGAAACGGTCTGAAATGTAGGAGGAGCATGAAGCGGTGTTCAAAAACATGAAGTCTGAAATGGTGTGAAAAATATGAACAGCTTCACAAGGTGTGAAAAATATGAGGAGTTTGAAACAGTCTGAAATGTAGGAGAAGCATGAAACGATGTTCAAAAACATGCAGCATAAAACGGTGTGAAAAATATGAGGAGCATGAAATGGTCTGAAAAATAGGAGGATCATGAAGCGGTGTTGAAAAACATGAAGAGTCTGAAAAGGTGTGAAAAATATGAAGAGCTCCACAAGGTGTCAAAAATATGAGGAGCATGAAACGGTCTGAAAAATAAGAGGAGGATGAAGCGGTGTTGACAAACATGAAGAGCTTCAAAAGGTGTGAAAAATATGAGGAGCATGATATGGTCTGAAAAATAGGAGGAGCAAGAAACGGTGTTGAAATGCATGAAGAGCCTGAAAAGGTGTGAAAAATATGAAGAGCTTCAGAAAGTGTCAAAATTAGGAGTAGCATGCTACGGTGTTGAAAAACAAGAAGAGCCTGAAAAGGTGTGAAAAATATGAAGAGCTTCAAAAGGTGTCAAATATATGAGGAGCATGAAACGGTCTCAAAAATAGGAGGAGCATGAAGCAGTGTTCTAAAACCTGAAGCCTGAAATTGGGTGAAAAATATGAAGAGCTTCAAAAGCTGTGAAAAATGTGAAGAGCTTCAAAAGGTGTCAAAAATATGAGGAGCATGATGCAGTCTGAAAAATAGGAGGAGCATGAAGCGGTGTTGAAAAACATGGAGAGCCTGAAAAGGAGTGCAACATATGAAGAGCTTCAAAAGGTGTCAAAATATGAGTAGAATGAAACGTTGTTCATAAACTTGAAGAGCCTGAAAAGGTGTGAAAAATATGAAGAGCTTAAAAGATGTCAAAAATATGAGGAGCATATAAACGTCTGAAAAATAAGAGGATCATGAAGCGATGTTCAAATATATGAAGAGCATGAAAAGGTGTGAAAAATATGAAGAGCTTTAAAAGGTGTCAAAAATATGAAGAGCTTCAAAAGGTGTCATAAATATGGGGAGCATGAAACTTAGTGAAAAATAGGAGAAGTATGAAGTGGTGCTGAAAAACATGAAGAGAATGAAAAGGTGTGAAATATATGAAGAGCTTCAAAAGGTGTGAAAAATATGAAAAGCTTCAAAAAGTGTGAAAAATATGAGAAGTATGAAACGGTCTGAACAATAGGAGGAACATGAAGCCATGTTCAAAAAGATGAAGAGCCTGAAAACGTGTGAAAAATTTGAACAGCTTCAAAAGGTGTGAAAACTATGAGAAGCATGAAACGGTCTGAAAACGAGGAGGAGCATGACGCGGTGTTCAAAGACATGAAGAGCCTGAAAAGTTGTGAAAAATATGAAGAGCTTCAAAAGGTGTCAAAAATATGAGGAGCAAGAAACGGTCTGAAAAATAGGTGGAGCATGAAGCTGTGTCGAAAAACATGAAGAGCCTGAAACGGTGTGAAAAATATGAAGAGCTTCAAAGTTGTCAAAAATATGAGGAGCATGAAACGGTGTGAAAAATAGGAGGAGCATGAGGCGGTGTTGAAAAACATGAAGATCCTGAAATGGTGTGAAAAATATGAAGAGCTTCAAAACGTGTGAAAAATATGAGGAGCATGAAACGGTCTGAAAAATAGGAGGAGCATGAAACGGTGTTGAAAAACATGAAGAGCATGAAAATGTGTGAACAATATGAAGAGCTTCAAAAGGTGTCAAAAATAGAAGTAGCATGAAACGGTGTTCAAAAACTTGAAGAGCCTGAAAAGTTGTGAAAAATATGATGAGCTTGAAAATGTGTGAAAAATATGAGGAGAATGAAAAGGTCTGAAAAATAGGAGGAGCATGAAACGGTTTTCAAAAACATGAAGAGGCTGAAAAGGTGTGAAAAATATGAAGAGCTTCAAAAGGAGTCAAAAATATGAGGAGCATGAAACGGTCTGAAAAATAGGAGCAGGAAGCGGTGTTGAAAATCATGAAGAGTCTGAAAATGTGTAAAAAATATGAAGAGCTTCAAAAGGTGTCAAAAATATGAGGAGCTAGAAACGGTCCGAAAAATAGGAGGAGCATGAAGCGGTGTTGAAAAACATGAAGAGCCTGAAAAGTTGTGAAAAATATGAAGAGCTTCAAAAGTTGTCAAAAATATGAGGAGCATGAAACGGTCTGACAAATAGGAGGAACATGAAACGGTGTTGAAAAACATGAAAAGCCTGATAAGGTGTGAAATATATGAAGAGCTTCAAAAGGTGTCAAAAATATGAAGAGCATGAAATGGTCTGAAAAATAGGAGGAGCATGAAACGTTCTGACAAACAGAAGGAGCATGAAACGGTGTTGAAAACATGAAGAGCATGATAACGTGTGAAAACTATGAAGTGCTGCAAAACGTGTGAAAAATATGAACAGTTTCAAAAGTTGTCAAAAATATGAGGAGAATGAAATGGTCTGAAAAATAGGAGGAGCATGAAGCGGTGTTGAAAAACATGAAGAGCCAGAAAAGGTGTGAAAAATATGAAGAGCTTCAAGAGATGTGAAAGATATGAGGAGCATCAAACGGTCTGAAAAATAGGAGAAGCATGAAGAGGTGTTCAAAAACATGAAGAGCCTGAAACGGTGTGAACAATATGAAGAGTTTCAAAAGGTGTCAAAATTATGAGGAGCATGAAAAGGTCTGAAAAATAGGAGGAACATGAAATGGTGTTCAAAAAGATGAAGAACATGAAAAGGTGTGAAAAATATGAAGAGTTTCAAAAGGTGTCAAAAATATGAGGAGCATGAAACGGTCTGAAAATAGGAGGAGCATGAAACGGTGTTCATCAACATGAAGAGCCTGAAAATGTGTGAAAAATATGAAGAGCTTCAAAAGGTGTCAAAAATATGATGAGCATGAAACAGTCTGAAATATATGAGGAACATGAAACTGTGTTCAAAAACATGAAGAGCTAGAAAAGGTGTGAAAAATACGAAGAGCTTCAAAATGTGTGAAAAATATGAGGAGCATGAAACGGTCTGAAAAATAAAAGGAGCATGAAACGGTGTTCATCAACATGAAGAGCCTGAATAAGTGCAAAATATATAAAGAGCTTCAAAGGTGTCAAAAATATGCGGAGAATGAAACGGTCTGAAAAATAGGAGGAGCATGAAATGGTGTTGAAAAACATGAAGAGCATGAAAAGGTGAAAAAAATATGAATAGCTTCAAAAGGTGTGAAAAACATGAAAAGCTTCAAAACGTGTCAAAAATATATGGAAATGAAACAGTCTGAAAAATAGGAGGAGCATCAAGCGCTGTTCAAAAAAATGAAGAGCCTGAAAATGTGTAAATAATATGAAGAGCTTCAAAAGGTGTGAAAATTATGAGGACCATGAAACGGTGTTCTAAAACATGAAGAGCCTGAAAACGTGTGAAAAATATGAAGAGCTTCAAAAGGTGTCAAAAATATGAGGAGCATGAAACTATCTGAAATATAGGAGGAGCATGAAGCGATGTTCAAATATATGAAGAGCATGAAAAGTTGTGAAAAATATGAAGAGCTTCAAAAGGTGTGAAAAATATGAAGAGCTTCAAAAGGTGTGAAAAATATGAGGAGTATGAAACGGTCTGAACAATAGGAGGAGCATGAAGGCATGTTAAAAAAGATCAATAGCCTGATAACGTGTGAAAAATATGAACAGCTTCAAAAGGTGTGAAAACTATGAGAAGCATGAAACAGTCTGAAAACGAGGAGGAGCATGATGCGGTGTTCAAAGACATGAAGAGCCTGAAAAGGTGTGAAAAATATGAAGAGCTTCAAAAGGTTTCAAAAATAGGAGTAGCATGAAACGGTGTTCAATACCTTGAAGAGCCTGAAAAGGTGTGAAAATATGAAGAGCTTTAAAAGGTGTCAAAAATATGAAGAGCATGAAACGGTCAGAAAAATAGGAGGAGCTTGGAACTGTCTGAAAAATAGGAGGAGCATGAAAATATGTTGAAAACATGAAGAGCCTGAAAAGGTGTGAAATATATGAAGAGCTTCAAAATGTGTCCAAAAAATTAGGAGCATGAAACGGTCTGAAAAAAAAGAGGAGCATGAAGTGGTGTTGATAAACATGAAGAGCCTGAAAAGGTGTGAAAAATATGAAAAGCTTCAAAAGGTGTCAAAAATATGAGGAGCACGAATCGGTCTCAAAAATAGGAGGAGCACAAATCGGTGCTGAAAAATATGAACAGCCTGAAAAGGTGTGAAATATATGAAGAGCTTCAAAAGGTGTCGAAAATATGAGGAGCATGAAACGTTCTGAAAAATAGGAGGAGGATGAGGCGGTGTTAAAAATATGAAGAGCTTCAAAATATGTCAAAAATATGAGGAGGATGAAACGGTCTGAAAAATAGGAGGAGCATGAAAAGGTGTTGAAAACATGAAGAGCCTGAAAAGGTGTGAAATATATGAAGAGCTTCAAAAAGTGTCAAAAATATTAGGAGCATGATACGGTCTGAAAAACAGGAGTAGCATGAAACGGTGTTCAAAAACATGAAGAGCTTGAATAGGTGTGAAAAATATGAAGAGCTTCAAAAGGTGTGAAAAATATGAAGAACTTCAAAGGGTGTCAAAAATATGAGGACCATTAAACGGTCTGAAAAATAGAAGGAGCATGAAACGGTATTCAAAAACATGAAGAGGCTGAAAAGGTGTGAAATATATGAAGAACTTCAAAACGTGTCAAAAATATGAGGAGCATGAAACGCTCTGAAAAATAGAAGGAGCATGAAGCGGTGTTTAACAACGTGAAAAACCCGAAAAGGTGTGAAATATATGAAGAGCTTCAAAAGGTGTCACAAATATGAGGAACATGAAATGGTCTGAAAAATAGGAGGAGCTTGCAGCGGTGTTGAAAAACATGAAGAGACTGAAAAGATGTGAAAAATATGAAGAGCTTCAAAAGGTGTCAAAAATATGAGGAGCATGAAACAGTCTGAAAAATAGGAGCAGAATGAGGCACTGTTGAAAAACATGAAGAGCCTGATATGTGTGAAAAATATGAGGAGCTTCAAAATTTGTCAAAAATATGAGGAGCATGAAACGGTGTTCAAAAACATGAAGAGCCTGAAAAGGTGTGAAAATAAGAAGAGCTTCAAAAGGTGTCAAAAATATGAGGAGCATGAAACGGTCTTAAAAATAGTAGGAGCATGAAACGGTGTTGAAAAACATGAAGAGCCTGAAAAGGTGTGAAAATATGAAGAGCTTCAAAGGTTTCCAAAATATGAGGAGCATGAAACTGTCTTAAAAATAGGAGGAGCATGAAAAGGTGTTCAAAAACATGAAGAGCCTGAAAACGTGTGAAAATATGAAGAGCTTCTAAAGGTGTCAAAAATATGAGGAGCATGAAACGGTCTGAAAAATAGGAGGAGCATGAAGCGGTGTTGAAAAACATGAAGAGCCTGAAAAGGTGTGAAATATATGAAGAGCTTTAAAAGATGTTAAAAATATGAGGAGCATGAAACGTTCTGAAAAATAGGAGGAGGATGAGGCGGTGAGAAAAATATGAAGTGCTTCAAAATATGTCAAAAATATGAGGAGTATGAAACGGTCTGAAAAATAGGAGGAGCATGAAAATATGTTGAAAACATGAAGAGCCTGAAAAGGTGTGAAATATATGAAGAGCTTCAAAATGTGTCAAAAAAATGAGGAGAATGAAACGGTCTGAAAAATAGGAGGAGCATGAAGTGGTGTTGAAAAACATGAAGAGCCTGAAAAGGTGTGAAAAATATGAAGAGCCGGAAAAGATGTTAAAAATATGAAGAGCCTCAAAAGGTGTTAAAAATATGAAGAGCTTCAAAAGGTTCAAAAATATGAGGAGCATGAAACGGTCTGAAAAATAGGAGGAGCATGAAAGGGTGTTGAAACACATGAAGAGCGTGAAAAGTTGTGAAATATATGAATAGCTTGAAAATGTGTGAAAAATATGAAGAGTTTCAAAAGCTGTGAAAAATATGAGGAGCATGAAGCGGTGCTCAAAATTTAAAGATACTGGAAAGGTGTGAAATATATGAAGAGCTTCAAAAAGTGTGAAAAATATGAGGAGCATGCAATGGTGATGAAATACATGAAGAGCGTGAAGAGGTGTGAAATATATGAAGAGCCTCAAAATGTGTGAAAAATATGAAGAGTTTCAAAAGGTGTGAAAAATATGAGGAGCATGAAACGGTGTTGAAACACATGAAGAGCTTGAAAAGGTGTGAAATATATTAAGAGCCTCAAAAAGTGTGAAAAATATGAAGAGTTTCAAAAGGTGTGAAAAATATGAGGAACATGAAGCGGTGTTCAAAACTTGAAGACACTGAAAAGCGGTGAAAAATATGAAGAGCTTCAAAATGTGTCAAAAATATGAGGAGCACGAATCGGTCTCAAAAATAGAGGAGCACAAAGCGGTGTTGAAAAATATGAACAGCCTGAAAAGGTGTGAAATATATGAAGAGCTTCAAAAGGTGTCGAAAATATGAGGAGCATGAGGCGGTGTTAAAAATATGAAGAGCTTCAAAAGGTGTGAAAAATATGAGGATCATGAAATGGTCTGAAAAAGAGGAGGAGCAAGAAGCGGTGTTCAAAAACATGAAGAGCCTGAAAATGAGTGAAAATTATGAAGAGCTTCAAAAGGTGTGAAAAATATGAGGACAATGAAATGGTCTGAAAATGGAGGAGCATGAAGCAGTGTTAAAACATGAAGAGCCAGAAAGGTGTGAAATATATGAAGAGCTTCAAAAGGTGTTAAAAATATGAAGAGCTTCAAAAGTTGTCAAAAATATGAGGATCAAGTAACGGTCTGAAAAATAGGTGGAGCAGGAAGTGGTGTTGAAAAAGATGAAGAGCCTGAAAAGTTGTGAAAAAGATGAAGAGCTTCAAAAGGTGTCAAAAATATGAGGAGCATGAAACGGTCTGAAAAAGAGGAGGAGCATGAAGCGGGGTTCAAAAACATGAAGAGCCTGAAAAGGTGTGAAAATTATGAAGAGCTTCAAAATTTCTCAAAATTATGAGGAGCATGAAACAGTCTGATAAATAGGAAGAGCATGAAGCGGAGTTGAAAAACATGAAGAGCCTGAGAAGGTGTGAAAAATATGAAGAGCTTCAAAGGGTGTCAAAATATGAGGAGCATTAAACGGTCTGAAATATAGGAGGAGCATGATGTGGCGTTGAAAGACATGAAGAGACTGAAAAGGTGTGAAAAATTTGAAGAGCTTCAAAAGGTGTGAAAAATATGAGGAGCATGAAACGGTCTGAAAAAGAGAAGGAGCATGAAGCGGTGTTCAAAAACATGAAGAGCCTGAAAAGGTGTGAAAAATATGAAGAGCTTCAAAAGTGTCAAAAATATGAGGAGCATGAAACGGTCTGAAAAATAGGAGGAGCATGAAACGGTGTTCAAAAACATGAAGAGTGTTTTGCCTATGTTCTCTTCCAGGAGTTTTCTAGTTTCTGGTCTTACATTTAGATCTTTAATCGATTTTGAGTTTATTTTTGTGTATGGTGTTACAAAGTGTTCTAGTTTCATTCTTTTACAAGTGGTTGACCAGTTTTCCCAGCACCACTTGTTAAAGAGGTTGTCTTTTTTCCATTGTATATCCTTGCCTCCTTTGTCAAAGATAAGGTGTCCATAGGTTCGTGGATTTATCTCTGGGCTTTCTATTCTGTTCCATTGATCTATATTTCTGTCTTTGTGCCAGCACCATACTGTCTTGATGACTGTGGCTTTGTAGTAGAGTCTGAAGTCAGGCAGGTTGATTCCTCCAGTTCCATTCTTCTTTCTCAAGATTACTTTGGCTATTCGAGGTTTTTTTGTATTTCCATACAAATTGTGAAATTCTTTGGTCTAATTCTGTGAAAAATACCGTTGGTAGCTTGATAGGGATTGCATTGACTCTATAGACTGCTTTGGGTAGAATAGCCATTTTGACGATATTAATTCTTCCAATCCACGAACACGGTATGTTTCTCCATCTGTTTGTGTCCTCTTTGATTTCTTTCATCAGTGTTTTATAGTTTTCTATGTATAGGTCCTTTGTTTCTTTAGGTAGATATACTCCTAAGTATTTTATTCTTTTTGTTGCAATGGTGAATGGTATTGTTTCCTTAATTTCTCTGTCTGTTTTTTCATTGTTAGTATATAGGAATGCAAGGGATTTCTGTGTGTTAATTTTATATCCTGCAACTTTACTATATTCATTGATTAGCTCTAGTAATTTTCTGGTAGAGTCTTTAGGGTTTTCTATGTAGAGGATCATGTCATCTGCAAACAGTGAGAGTTTTACTTCTTCTTTTCCTATCTGGATTCCATTTACTTCTTTTTCTGCTCTGATTGCTGTGGCCAGAACTTCCAACACTATGTTGAATAGTAGTGGTGAGAGTGGGCACCCTTGTCTTGTTCCTGATTTCAGGGGAAATGCCTTCAATTTTTCACCATTGAGGGTGATGCTTGCTGTGGGTTTGTCATATATAGCTTTTATTATGTTGAGGTATGTTCCTTCTATTCCTGCTTTTTGGAGAGTTTTAATCATAAATGAGTGTTGAATTTTGTCAAAGGCTTTCTCTGCATCTATTGAGATAATCATATGGTTTTTATCTTTCAATTTGTTAATGTGGTGTATTACATTGATTGATTTGTGGATATTAAAGAATCCTTGCATTCCTGGGATAAAGCCCACTTGGTCATGGTGTATGATTTTTTTAATATGTTGTTGGATTCTGTTTGCTAGAATTTTGTTAAGGATTTTTGCATCTATGTTCATCAGTGATATTGGCCTGGAGTTTTCTTTTTTTGTGGCATCTTTGTCTGGTTTTGGAATTAGGGTGATGGTGGCCTCATAGAATGAGTTTGGAAGCTTACCTTCTTCTGCAATTTTCTGGAAGAGTTTGAGTAAGATAGGTGTTAGCTCTTCTCTAAATTTTTGGTAGAATTCAGCTGTGAAGCCATCTGGTCCTGGGCTTTTGTTTGCTGGAAGATTTTTGATGACAGTTTCGATTTCCTTGCTTGTGATGGGTCTGTTAAGATCTTCTATTTCTTCCTGGTTCAGTTTTGGAAAGTTATACTTTTCTAAGAATTTGTCCATTTCATCCAAGTTGTCCATTTTATTGGCATAGAGCTGCTGGTAGTAGTCTCTTATGATCCTTTGTATTTCAGTGTTGTCTGTTGTGATCTCTCCATTTTCATTTCTAATTTTGTTAATTTGGTTTTTCTCTCTTTGTTTCTTAATGAGTCTTGCTAATGGATTGTCAATTTTGTTTATTTTTTCAAAAAACCAGCTTTTAGCTTTGTTGATTTTTGCTATGGTCTCTTTAGTTTCTTTTGCATTTATTTCTGCCCTGATTTTTAAGATTTCTTTCCTTCTGCTAACTCTGGGGTTCTTCATTTCTTCCTTCTCTAATTGCTTTAGGTGTAGAGTTAGGTTATTTAATTGGTTTTTTTCCTGTTTCTTGATGTAAGCCTGTAATGCTATGAACCTTCCCCTTAGCACTGCTTAAAGATCTAAATGTAAGACCAGAAACTATAAAACTCCTAGAGGAGAACATAGGCAAAACACTCTCCGACATAAATCACAGCAAGATCCTCTATGACCCACCTCCCAGAATATTGGAAATAAAAGCAAAACTAAACAAATGGGACCTAATGAAACTTAAAAGCTTTTGCACTACAAAGGAAACTATAAGTAAGGTGAAAAGACAGCCCTCAGATTGGGAGAAAATAATAGCAAATGAAGAAACAGACAAAGGATTAATCTCAAAAATATACAAGCAACTCCTGCAGCTCAATTCCAGAAAAATAAATGACCCAATCAAAAAATGGGCCAAAGAACTAAACAGACATTTCTCCAAAGAAGACATACAGATGGCTAACAAACACATGAAAAGATGCTCAACATCACTCATTATTAGAGAAATGCAAATCAAAACCACAATGAGGTACCATTACATGCCAGTCAGGATGGCTGCTATCCAAAAGTCTACAAGCAATAAATGCTGGAGAGGGTGTGGAGAAAAGGGAACCCTCTTACACTGTTGGTGGGAATGCAAACTAGTCCAGCCGCTATGGAAAACAGTGTGGAGATTTCTTAAAAAACTGGAAATAGAACTGTCATATGACCCAGCAATCCCACTTCTGGGCATACACACTGAGGAAACCAGATCTGAAAGAGACACGTGTACCCCAATGTTCATCGCAGCACTGTTTATAATAGCCAGGACATGGAAGCAACCTAGATGCCCATCAGCAGATGAATGGATAAGGAAGCTGTGGTACATATACACCACGGAACATTACTCAGCCATGAAAAAGAATTCATTTGAACCAGTCCTAATGAGATGGATGAAGTTGGAGCCCATTATACAGAGTAAAGTAAGCCAGAAAGATAAAGAACATTACAGCATACTGACACATGTATATGGAATTTAGAAAGGTGATAACGATAACCCTATATGCAGAACAGAAAAAGAGACACAGAAATACAGAACAGACTTTTGAACTTTGTGGTAGAATGTGAGGGTGGGATTTTTCAAAATAACAGCATGTATACTATCTATGGAGAAACAGATCACCAGCCCAGGTGGGATGCACGAGACAAGTGCTCCGGCCTGGTGCACTGGGAAGACCCAGAGGAATCGGGTGGAGAGGGAGGTGGGAGGGGGGATCGGGACTGGGAATACATGTAAATCCATGGCTGATTCATATCAATGTATGACAAAACCCACTGGAAAAAAAATAATAATAATAAAAATTAAAAACAAACAAACAAACAAACAAAAAAAAAAACCATGAAGAGCCTGAAAAGTAGTGAAAAATATGAAGAACTTCAAAAGGTGTCAAAAATATGAGGAGCATGAAACGTTCTGAAAAATAGGAGGAGCATGAACGTGTGTTGAAAAACATGAAGAGCATGAAAAGGTGTGAAATTTATGAAGAGCTTCAAAATTTTTCTAAAATATGAGGAGCATGAAACAGTCTGATAAATAGGAGGAGCATGAAGCGGAGATGAAAAACATGAAGAGCCTGAAAAGGTGTGAAAAATATGAAGAGCTTCAAAAGCTGTCAAAAATATAAGGAGCACGAAAAGGTCTGAAAAAGTGGAGGAGCATGAAGCGGTGTTCAAAAACATGAAGAGCCTGAAAATGTGTGAAAATTATGAAGAGCTTCAAAAGGTGTAAAAAATATGAGGGCCATTAAATGGTCTGAAAATGGAGGAGCATGAAGCAGTGTTGAAAACATGAAGAGCCAGAAAAGGTGTGAAATATATGAAGAGCTTCAAAAGGTGTTAAAAATATGAAGAGCTTCAAAAGTTGTCAAAAATATGAGGATCAAGTAACGGTCTGAAAAATAGGTGGAGCAGAAAGTGGTGTTGAAAAACATGAAGAGCCTGAAAAGTTGTGAAAATTATGAAGAGCTTCAAAAGGTGTCAACAATATGAGGAACATGAAACAGTCTGAAAAATAGGAGGAGCATGAAACGGTGTTGAAAAACATGAAGTCATTAAAAGGTGTGAAAAATATGAAGAGCTTCAAAAGGTGTCAAAAAAATGAGGAGCATGAAACGGTCTGAAAAATAGGTGGAACAAGTAGTGGTGTTGAATAACATGAAGAGCCTGAAAAGGTGTGAGATATATGAAGAGATTCAAAACGTGTCAAAAATAGAAGTAGCAGGAAACGGTGTTCAAAAACATGAAGAGCCTGAATATGTGTGAAAAATATGAAGAGCTTCAAAAGGTGTGAAAAATATGAGGAGCATGAAACGGTCTGAAAAAATAGGTGGAACATGAAGCAGTGTTAAAAAACATGAAGAGTCTGAAAAGGTGTGAAAAATATGAAGAGCTTCAAAAGGTGTTAAAAATATGAAGAGCTTCAAAAGTTGTCAAAAATATGAGGATCAAGTAACGGTGTGAAAAATAGGTGGAGCAGGAAGTGGTGTTGAAAATCATGAAGAGCCATAAAAGGTGTGAAATATACGAAGAGCTTCAAAAGGTGTCAAAAATATGAGGAGCATGAAACGGTCTGAAAAATAGGAGGAGCATGAAGCGGTGTTGAAAAACATGAAGAGCCTGAAAAGGTGTGAAAAATATGAAGAGCTTCAAAAGGTGTCAAAAATATGAGGAGCATGAAACGGTCTGAAAAATAGGAGGAGCATGAAGCGGTGTTGAAAAACATGAAGAGCCTGAAAAGGTGTGAAAAATATGAAGAGCTTCATAAGGTGTCAAAAAAATGAGGAGCATGAAACGGTCTGAAAAATAGGTGGAACAAGTAGTGGTGTTGAATAACATGAAGAGCCTGAAAAGGTGTGAGATATATGAAGAGATTCAAAACGTGTCAAAAATAGAAGTAGCAGGAAACGGTGTTCAAAAACATGAAGAGCCTGAATATGTGTGAAAAATATGAAGAGCTTCAAAAGGTGTGAAAAATATGAGGAGCATGAAACGGTCTGAAAAAATAGGTGGAACATGAAGCAGTGTTAAAAAACATGAAGAGTCTGAAAAGGTGTGAAAAATATGAAGAGCTTCAAAAGGTGTTAAAAATATGAAGAGCTTCAAAAGTTGTCAAAAATATGAGGATCAAGTAACGGTGTGAAAAATAGGTGGAGCAGGAAGTGGTGTTGAAAATCATGAAGAGCCATAAAAGGTGTGAAATATACGAAGAGCTTCAAAAGGTGTCAAAATTATGAGGAGCATGAAACGGTCTGAAAAATAGGAGGAGCATGAAGCGGTGTTGAAAAACATGAAGAGCCTGAAAAGGTGTGAAAAATATGAAGAGCTTCAAAAGGTGTCAAAAATATGAGGAGCATGAAACGGTCTGAAAAATAGGAGGAGCATGAAGCGGTGTTGAAAAACATGAAGAGCCTGAAAAGGTGTGAAAAATATGAAGAGCTTCAAAAGGTGTCAAAAATATGAGGACCATGAAACGGTCTGAAAAATAGGATTAGCAAGAAGCGGTGTTGAAAAACATGAAGAGCATGAAAATGTGTGAAATATATGAAGAGCTTCATAAGGTGTCAAAAATATGAGGAGCATGAAACTGTCTGAAAAATAGGAGGAGAATCAAGCAGTATTGAAAAACATGAAGAGCCTGAAAAGGTGTGACCAACATAAAGAGCTTTAAAAGGAGTCAATAATATGAGGAGAATGAAACGGTCTGAAAAAAAGGAGGAGCATGAAGTTGTGTTGAAAAACATGAAGAGCCTGAAAAGGTGTGAAATATTTGAAGAGCTTCAATAGTTGTCAAAAATATGAGGTGGATGAAACAGTCTAAAAAATTGGAGGAGCGTGAAACGGTGTTGAAAAACATGAAGTGCATGAAAAGGTTTGAAAAATATGAAGAGCTTCCAAAGGTGTCAAAAATATGAGGAACTTGAAAAGTCTGAAGAATCGGAGGAGCATGAAGTGGTGTTGAAAACAAGAAGAGCATGAAAAGGTTTGAAAAATATGAAGAGCTTCAAAAATTGTGAAAAATATGAGGAGCATGAAACGGTCTGAAAATTAGGAAGAGCATGAAGTGGTGATGAAAAACTGAAGAGCCTGAAAAGTTGTGAAAAATATGAGGAGCATGAAACGGTCTGAAAAATAGCAGGAGCATGAAATGGTATTGAAAAACATGAAGAGCATGAAAATGTGTGAAAAATATGAAGAGCTTCAAAAGGTGTCAAAAATATGAGGTGCATGAAACAGTCTGAAAACTAGGAGGAACATGAAGTGTTGTTGAAAAACATGAAGAGCCTGAAAATGTGTGAAAAATATCAAGAGCTTCAAAAGGTGTCAATAATATGAGGAGCATGAAACGGTCTGAAAAATAGGAGGAGCATGAAGCGGTGTTGAAAAACATGACGAGCCTGAAAAGGTGTAAAATATATGAGGAGCATCAAAAGGTGTCAAAAATATGAGGAGCATGAAACGGTCTGAAAAATAGGAGCAGCATGAAGCATTGTTGAAAAATATGAAGAGCCTGAAAAGGTGTCAGCAATATGAGGAGCATGAAACGGTCTGGCAAATATGAGGACCATGAAACGGTCTGAAAAATAGGAGGAGCAAGAAGCGGTGTTCAAAAACATGAAGAGCCTGAAAATGAGTGAAAATTATGAAGAGTTTCAAAAGGTGTGAAAAATATGAGGACCATGAAATGGTCTGAAAATGGAGGAGCATGAAGCAGTGTTAAAACATGAAGAGCCAGAAAGGTGTGAAATATATGAAGAGCTTCAAAAGGTGTTAAAAATGTGAAGAGCTTCAAAAGTTGTCAAAAATATGAGGATCAAGTAACGGTCTGAAAAATAGGTGGAGCAGGAAGTGGTGTTGAAAAAGATGAAGAGCCTGAAAAGTTGTGAAAAATATGAAGAGCTTCAAAAGGTGTCAAAAATATGAGGAGCATGAAACGGTCTGAAAAAGAGGAGGAGCATGAAGCGGGGTTCAAAAACATGAAGAGCCTGAAAAGGTGTGAAAATTATGAAGAGCTTCAAAATTTCTCAAAATTATGAGGAGCATGAAACAGTCTGATAAATAGGATTAGCATGAAGCGGAGTTGAAAAACATGAAGAGCCTGAGAAGATGTGAAAAATATGAAGAGCTTCAAAAGGTGTCAAAAATATGAGGAGCATGAAACGGTCTGAAAAAGAGGAGGAGCATGAAGCGGGGTTCAAAAACATGAAGAGTCTGAAAAGGTGTGAAAATTATGAAGAGCTTCAAAATTTCTCAAAATTATGAGGAGCATGAAACAGTCTGATAAATAGGAGGAGCATGAAGCGGAGTTGAAAAACATGAAGAGCCTGAGAAGGTGTGAAAAATATGAAGAGCTTCATAAGGTGTCAAAAATATGAGGAGCATGAAACAGTCTGATAAATAGGAAGAGCATGAAGCGGAGTTGAAAAATATGAAGAGCCTGAGAAGGTGTGAAAAATATGAAGAGCTTCAAAGGGTGTCAAAATATGAGGAGCATTAAACGGTCTGAAATATAGGAGGAGCATGATGTGGCATTGAAAAACATGAAGAGACTGAAAAGGTGTGAAAAATATGAAGAGCTTCAAAAGGTGTGAAAAATATGAGGAGCATGAAACGGTCTGAAAAAGAGAAGGAGCATGAAGCGGTGTTCAAAAACATGAAGAGCCTGAAAAGGTGTGAAAAATATGAAGAGCTTCAAAAGTGTCAAAAATATGAGGAGCATGAAACGGTCTGAAAAATAGGAGGAGCATGAAACGGTGTTCAAAAACATGAAGAGTGTTTTGCCTATGTTCTCCTCTAGGAGTTTTCTAGTTTCTGGTCTTACATTTAGATCTTTAATCGATTTTGAGTTTATTTTTGTGTATGGTGTTAGAAAGTGTTCTAGTTTCATTCTTTTACAAGTGGTTGACCAGTTTTCCCAGCACCACTTGTTAAAGAGGTTGTCTTTTTTCCATTGTATATCCTTGCCTCCTTTGTCAAAGATAAGGTGTCCATAGGTTCGTGGATTTATCTCTGGGCTTTCTATTCTGTTCCATTGATCTATATTTCTGTCTTTGTGCCAGTACCATACTGTCTTGATGACTGTGGCTTTGTAGTAGAGTCTGAAGTCAGGCAGGTTGATTCCTCCAGTTCCATTCTTCTTTCTCAAGATTACTTTGGCTATTCGAGGTTTTTTGTATTTCCATACAAATTGTGAAATTCTTTGGTCTAGTTCTGTGAAAAATACCGTTGGTAGCTTGATAGGGATTGCATTGACTCTATAGACTGCTTTGGGTAGAATAGCCATTTTGACGATATTAATTCTTCCAATCCACGAACACGGTATGTTTCTCCATCTGTTTGTGTCCTCTTTGATTTCTTTCATCAGTGTTTTATAGTTTTCTATGTATAGGTCCTTTGTTTCTTTAGGTAGATATACTCCTAAGTATTTTATTCTTTTTGTTGCAATGGTGAATGGTATTGTTTCCTTAATTTCTCTGTCTGTTTTTTCATTGTTAGTATATAGGAATGCAAGGGATTTCTGTGTGTTAATTTTATATCCTGCAACTTTACTATATTCATTGATTAGCTCTAGTAATTTTCTGGTAGAGTCTTTAGGGTTTTCTATGTAGAGGATCATGTCATCTGCAAACAGTGAGAGTTTTACTTCTTCTTTTCCTATCTGGATTCCATTTACTTCTTTTTCTGCTCTGATTGCTGTGGCCAGAACTTCCAACACTATGTTGAATAGTAGTGGTGAGAGTGGGCACCCTTGTCTTGTTCCTGATTTCAGGGGAAATGCCTTCAATTTTTCACCATTGAGGGTGATGCTTGCTGTGGGTTTGTCATATATAGCTTTTATTATGTTGAGGTATGTTCCTTCTATTCCTGCTTTTTGGAGAGTTTTAATCATAAATGAGTGTTGAATTTTGTCAAAGGCTTTCTCTGCATCTATTGAGATAATCATATGGTTTTTATCTTTCAATTTGTTAATGTGGTGTATTACATTGATTGATTTGTGGATATTAAAGAATCCTTGCATTCCTGGGATAAAGCCCACTTGGTCATGGTGTATGATTTTTTTAATATGTTGTTGGATTCTGTTTGCTAGAATTTTGTTAAGGATTTTTGCATCTATGTTCATCAGTGATATTGGCCTGGAGTTTTCTTTTTTTGTGGCATCTTTGTCTGGTTTTGGAATTAGGGTGATGGTGGCCTCATAGAATGAGTTTGGAAGCTTACCTTCTTCTGCAATTTTCTGGAAGAGTTTGAGTAAGATAGGTGTTAGCTCTTCTCTAAATTTTTGGTAGAATTCAGCTGTGAAGCCATCTGGTCCTGGGCTTTTGTTTGCTGGAAGATTTTTGATGACAGTTTCGATTTCCTTGCTTGTGATGGGTCTGTTAAGATCTTCTATTTCTTCCTGGTTCAGTTTTGGAAAGTTATACTTTTCTAAGAATTTGTCCATTTCATCCAAGTTGTCCATTTTATTGGCATAGAGCTGCTGGTAGTAGTCTCTTATGATCCTTTGTATTTCAGTGTTGTCTGTTGTGATCTCTCCATTTTCATTTCTAATTTTGTTAATTTGGTTTTTCTCTCTTTGTTTCTTAATGAGTCTTGCTAATGGATTGTCAATTTTGTTTATTTTTTCAAAAAACCAGCTTTTAGCTTTGTTGATTTTTGCTATGGTCTCTTTAGTTTCTTTTGCATTTATTTCTGCCCTGATTTTTAAGATTTCTTTCCTTCTGCTAACTCTGGGGTTCTTCATTTCTTCCTTCTCTAATTACTTTAGGTGTAGAGTTAGGTTATTTAATTGGTTTTTTTCCTGTTTCTTGATGTAAGCCTGTAATGCTATGAACCTTCCCCTTAGCACTGCTTAAAGATCTAAATGTAAGACCAGAAACTATAAAACTCCTAGAGGAGAACATAGGCAAAACACTCTCCGACATAAATCACAGCAAGATCCTCTATGACCCACCTCCCAGAATATTGGAAATAAAAGCAAAACTAAACAAATGGGACCTAATGAAACTTAAAAGCTTTTGCACTACAAAGGAAACTATAAGTAAGGTGAAAAGACAGCCCTCAGATTGGGAGAAAATAATAGCAAATGAAGAAACAGACAAAGGATTAATCTCAAAAATATACAAGCAACTCCTGCAGCTCAATTCCAGAAAAATAAATGACCCAATCAAAAAATGGGCCAAAGAACTAAACAGACATTTCTCCAAAGAAGACATACAGATGGCTAACAAACACATGAAAAGATGCTCAACATCACTCATTATTATAGAAATGCAAATCAAAACCACAATGAGGTACCATTATGCGCCAGTCAGGATGGCTGCTATCCAAAAGTCTACAAGCAATAAATGCTGGAGAGGGTGTGGAGAAAAGGGAACCCTCTTACACTGTTGGTGGGAATGCAAACTAGTCCAGCTGCTATGGAAAACAGTGTGGAGATTTCTTAAAAAACTGGAAATAGAACTGCCATATGACCCAGCAATCCCACTTCTGGGCATACACACTGAGGAAACCAGATCTGAAAGAGACACGTGTACCCCAATGTTCATCGCAGCACTGTTTATAATAGCGAGGACATGGAAGCAACCTAGATGCCCATCAGCAGATGAATGGATAAGGAAGCTGTGGTACATATACACCATGGAACATTACTCAGCCATGAAAAAGAATTCATTTGAACCAGTCCTAATGAGATGGATGAAGCTGGAGCCCATTATACAGAGTGAAGTAAGCCAGAAAGATAAAGAACATTACAGCATACTGACACATGTATATGGAATTTAGAAAGGTGATAACGATAACCCTATATGCAGAACAGAAAAAGAGACACAGAAATACAGAACAGACTTTTGAACTTTGTGGGAGAATGTGAGGGTGGGATATTTCAAAAGAACAGCATGTATACTATCTATGGTGAAACAGATCACCAGCCCAGGTGGGATGCACGAGACAAGTGCTCCGGCCCGGTGCACTGGGAAGACCCAGAGGAATCGGGTGGAAGGGAGGTGGGAGGGGGGATCGGGACTGGGAATACATGTAAATCCATGGCTGATTCATATCAATGTATGACAAAACCCACTGGAAAAAAAATAATAATAATAAAAATTAAAACAAACAAACAAACAAACAAAAAAAAACATGAAGAGGCTGAAAAGTAGTGAAAAATATGAAGAGCTTCAAAAGGTGTCAAAAATATGAGGAGCATGAAACGTTCTGAAAAATAGGAGGAGCATGAACGTGTGTTGAAAAACATGAAGAGCATGAAAAGGTGTGAAATTTATGAAGAGCTTCAAAATTTCTAAAAAATATGAAGAGCATGAAACAGTCTGATAAATAGGAGGAGCATGAAACGGTGTTGAAAAACATGAAGTCATTAAAAGGTGTGAAAAATATGAAGAGCTTCAAAAGGTGTCAAAAATATGAGGAGCATGAAACGGTCTGAAAAATAGGTGGAACAAGTAGTGGTGTTGAAAAACATGAAGAGCCTGAAAAGGTGTGAGATATATGAAGAGATTCAAAACGTGTCAAAAATAGAAGTAGCAGGAAACGGTGTTCAAAAACATGAAGAGCCTGAATATGTGTGAAAAATATGAAGAGCTACAAAAGGTGTGAAAAATATGAGGAGCATGAAACGGTCTGAAAAAATAGGTGGAACATGAAGAAGTGTTAAAAAACATGAAGAGTCTGAAAAGGTGAGAAAAATATGAAGAGCTTCAAAAGGTGTTAAAAATATGAAGAGCTTCAAAAGTTGTCAAAAATATGAGGATCAAGTAACGGTCTGAAAAATAGGTGGAGCAGGAAGTGGTGTTGAAAATCATGAAGAGCCTTAAAAGGTGTGAAAAATATGAAGAGCTTCAAAAGATGTCAAAAATATGAGGACCATGAAACGGTCTGAAATATAGGATTAGCAAGAAGCGGTGTTGAAAAACATGAAGAGCATGAAAACGTGTGAAATATATGAAGAGCTTCATAAGGTGCCAAAAATATGAGGAGCATGAAACTGTCTGAAAAATAGGAGGAGAATCAAGCGGTATTGAAAAACATGAAGAGCATGAAAAGGTGTGAAATATATGAAGAGCTTCATAAGGTGCCAAAAATATGAGGACCATGAAACGGTCTGAAAAAAAGGAGGAGCATGAAGTTGTGTTGAAAAACATGAAGAGCCTGAAAATGTGTGAAAAATATGAAGAGCTTCAAAATTTTTCTAAAATATGAGGAGCATGAAACAGTCTGATAAATAGGAGGACAATTAAGCGGAGTTGAAAAACATGAAGAGCCTGAAAAGGTGTGAAATATTTGAAGAGCTTCAAAAGTTGTCAAAAATATGAGGTGGATGAAACAGTCTAAAAAATTGGAGGAGCGTGAAACGGTGTTGAAAAACATGAAGTGCATGAAAAGGTTTGAAAAATATGAAGAGCTTCCAAAGGTGTCAAAAATATGAGGAACTTGAAAAGTCTGAAGAATCGGAGGAGCATGAAGTGGTGTTGAAAACAAGAAGAGCATGAAAAGGTTTGAAAAATATGAAGAGCTTCAAAAATTGTGAAAAATATGAGGAGCATGAAACGGTCTGAAAATTAGGAAGAACATGAAGTGGTGATGAAAAACTGACGAGCCTGAAAAGTTGTGAAAAATATGAGGAGCATGAAACGGTCTGAAAAATAGCAGGAGCATGAAACGGTATTGAAAAACATGAAGAGCATGAAAATGTGTGAAAAATATGAAGAGCTTCAAAAGGTGTCAAAAATATGAGGTGCATGAAACAGTCTGAAAACTAGGAGGAAGATGAAGTGTTGTTGAAAAACATGAAGACCCTGAACATGTGTGAAAAATATCAAGAGCTTCAAAAGGTGTCAATAATATGAGGAGCATGAAACGGTCTGAAAAATAGGAGCAGCATGAAGCAACGTTGAAAAATATGAAGAGCCTGAAAAGGTGTCAGCAATATGAGGAGCATGAAACGGTCTGGAAAATACGAGGACCATGAAACGGTCTGAAAAATAGGAGGAGCATGAAGCGGTGTTCAAAAACATGGAAACGTGAAAAGGTGTGAAAACCATGAAGAGCTTCAAAAGGTGTCAAAAATATGAGGAGCATGAAACGGTCTGAAAAATAGGAGGAGCATGAAGCGGTGTTGAAAAATATGAAGAACCTGAAAACGTGGGAAAAATATGAAGAGCTTCAAAAGGTGTAAAAAATATGAGCAGCATGAAACGGTCTGAAAAATAGGAGGAGCATGAAACGGAGTTGAAAAACATGAAGAGCCTGAATATGTGTGAAAAATATGAAGAGCTTCAAAAGGTGTCAAAAATATGAGGAGCATGAAACGGTCTGAAAAATAGGAAGAGCTTGAAGCGGTGTTGAAAAACCTGAAGAGCCTGAAAACGTGTCAAAAATATGAAGAGCTTCAAAAGGTGTCAAAAACATGAGGAGCATGAAACGGTCTGACAAATTTGAGGAGCATGAAGCGGTGTTCAAAAACATGAAGAGCCTGAAAAGGTGTGAAAAATATGAAGAGATTCAAAAGGTGTGAAAATATGAAGAGCTTCAAAAGGTGTCAAAAATGAGATGAGCCTGAAATGGTCTGAAAAATAGAAGGAGCATGAAGCGGTGTTGAAAAATATGAAGAGCCTGAAAAGGTGTGAAAAATAGGAGGAGCTTCTAAATGTGTCAAAAATATGAGGAGCATGAAACGTTCTGAAAAAGGAGTAGCATGAAACGGTGTTCAAAAACATGAAGAGCCTGGAAAGGTGTGAAAAATATGAAGAGACTCAAACGAGTCAAAAATATGAGGAGCATGAAACGGTGTGAAAAGTATGAGGAGCATGAAGCAGGGTTGAAAAAAAGATAGAGCCTGAAAACCTGTGAAAAATATGAAGAGCTTCAAAAGATGTGAAAAATATGAAGAGCTTCAAAAGTTGTAAAAATGCGATAAGCATGAAAAGGTCTGAAAAATAGGAGGAGCCTGAAGCGGTGTTGAAAAATATGAAGAGCCTGAAAATGTGTGAAAAATATGAAGAGCTTCAAAAGGTGTGAAAATATGAAGAGCTTCAAAAGGTGTCAAAAATGAGATGAGCATAAAACGTTCTGAAAAATAGGAGGAGCATGAAACGGTGTTCAAAAACATGAAGAGCCTGAAAAGGTGTGAAATATATGAAGAGCTTCAAAAGGAGTCAAAAATATGAGGAGCATGAAACGGTCTGAAAAATAGGAGGAGCATGAGGTGGTGATGAAAAACATGAAGAGCCTGAAAAGGTGTGAAATATATGAAGAGCTTCAAAAGGTGTCAAAAATATGAGGAGCATGAAACGGTCTGAAAAATAGGAGGAGAATGAAACGGTGTTCAAAACCGTGAAGAGCCTGAAAAGGTGTGAAAAAATGAAGAGCTTCAAAACGTGTAAAAAATAGGAGGAGCATGAAGTGGTATTGAAAAACATTAAAAGACTGAAAAGATGTGAAAAATATGAAGAGATTCAAAAGGTGTCAAAAATATGAGGAGCATGAAGCGGGCTGACAAATAGGAGGTGCATGAAATGGTGTTGAAAAACATGAAGAGAATGAAAAGGTGAAAAAAATATGAATAGCTGCAAAAGGTGTGAAAAACATGAAAAGCTTCAAAACGTGTCAAAAATATATGGAAATGAAACAGTCTGAAAAATAGGAGGAGCATGAAAAGGTGTTCAAAAACCTGAAGAGCCTGAATAGGTGTGAAAAATATGAAGAGCTTCAAAAGGTGTGAAAAATATGAAGAGCTTCAAAAGGTGTCAAAAATATGAGGAGCATTAAACGGTCTGAAAAATAGGAGGAGTATGAGGCGGTGTGAAAACTATGAATAGCTTCAAAATATGTCAAAAATATGAGGAGGATGAAACGGTCTGAAAAATAGGAGGAGCATGAAAAGATGTTGAAAAAATGAAGAGCCTGAAAAGGTGTGAAATATATGAAGAGCTTCAAAAGGTGTCAAAAAAATTAGGAGCATGAAATGGTCTGAAAAATAGGAGGAGCATGAAGTGGTGTTGAAAAACATGAAGAGCCTGAAAAGGTGTGAAAAATATGAAGAGCTTCAAAAGGTGTCAAAAATATGAGGAGCATGAAACGGTCTGAAATATAGGAGCAGAATGAGGCACTGTTGAAAAACATGAAGAACCTGAAATGTGTGAAAAATATGAGGAGCTTCAAAACTTGTCAAAAATATGAGGAGCATGAAACGGTGTTCAAAAACATGAAGAGCCTGAAAAGGTGTGAAAATATGAAGAGCTTCAAAAGGTGTCAAAAATATAAGGAGCATGAAACGGTCTTAAAAATAGGAGGAGCATGAAGCGGTGTTCAAAAACATGAAGAGACTGAAATGGTGTGAAAAATCTGAAGAGCTTCAAAAGGTGTAAAAAATATGAGCAGCATGAAACGGTCTAAAATACGAGGAGCATGAAACGGAGTTGAAAAACATGAAGAGCCTGAATATGTGTGAAAAATATGAAGAGCTTCAAAAGGTGTCAAAAATATGAGGAGCATGAAACGGTCTGAAAAATAGGAAGAGCTTGAAGCGGTGTTGAAAAACCTGAAGAGCCTGAAAACGTGTCAAAAATATGAAGAGCTTCAAAATGTGTCAAAAACATGAGGAGCATGAAACGGTCTGACAAATTTGAGGAGCATGAAGCGGTGTTCAAAAACATGAAGAGCCTGAAAAGGTGTGAAAAATATGAAGAGATTCAAAAGGTGTGAAAATATGAAGAGCTTCAAAAGGTGTCAAAAATGAGATGAGCCTGAAATGGTCTGAAAAATAGAAGGAGCATGAAGCGGTGTTGAAAAATATGAAGAGCCTGAAAAGGTGTGAAAAATAGGAGGAGCTTCTAAATGTGTCAAAAATATGAGGAGCATGAAACGTTCTGAAAAAGGAGTAGCATGAAACGGTGTTCAAAAACATGAAGAGCCTGGAAAGGTGTGAAAAATATGAAGAGCCTCAAACGAGTCAAAAATATGAGGAGCATGAAACGGTGTGAAAAGTATGAGGAGCATGAAGCAGTGTTGAAAAAAAGATAGAGCCTGAAAACCTGTGAAAAATATGAAGAGCTTCAAAAGATGTGAAAAATATGAAGAGCTTCAAAAGTTGTAAAAATGCGATAAGCATGAAAAGGTCTGAAAAATAGGAGGAGCCTGAAGCGGTGTTGAAAAATATGAAGAGCCTGAAAATGTGTGAAAAATATGAAGAGCTTCAAAAGGTGTGAAAATATGAAGAGCTTCAAAAGGTGTCAAAAATGAGATGAGCATAAAACGTTCTGAAAAATAGGAGGAGCATGAAACGGTGTTCAAAAACATGAAGAGCCTGAAAAGGTGTGAAATATATGAAGAGCTTCAAAAGGAGTCAAAAATATGAGGAGCATGAAACGGTCTGAAAAATAGGAGGAGCATGAGGTGGTGATGAAAAACATGAAGAGCCTGAAAAGGTGTGAAATATATGAAGAGCTTCAAAAGGTGTCAAAAATATGAGGAGCATGAAACGGTCTGAAAAATAGGAGGAGAATGAAACGGTGTTCAAAACCGTGAAGAGCCTGAAAAGGTGTGAAAAAATGAAGAGTTTCAAAACGTGTAAAAAATAGGAGGAGCATGAAGTGGTATTGAAAAACATTAAAAGACTGAAAAGATGTGAAAAATATGAAGAGATTCAAAAGGTGTCAAAAATATGAGGAGCATGAAGCGGGCTGACAAATAGGAGGTGCATGAAACGGTGTTGAAAAACATGAAGAGAATGAAAAGGTGAAAAAAATATGAATAGCTGCAAAAGGTGTGAAAAACATGAAAAGCTTCAAAACGTGTCAAAAATATATGGAAATGAAACAGTCTGAAAAATAGGAGGAGCATGAAAAGGTGTTCAAAAACGTGAAGAGCCTGAATAGGTGTGAAAAATATGAAGAGCTTCAAAAGGTGTGAAAAATATGAAGAGCTTCAAAAGGTGTCAAAAATATGAGGAGCATTAAACGGTCTGAAAAATAGGAGGAGTATGAGGCGGTGTGAAAACTATGAATAGCTTCAAAATATGTCAAAAATATGAGGAGGATGAAACGGTCTGAAAAATAGGAGGAGCATGAAAAGATGTTGAAAAAATGAAGAGCCTGAAAAGGTGTGAAATATATGAAGAGCTTCAAAAGGTGTCAAAAAAATTAGGAGCATGAAATGGTCTGAAAAATAGGAGGAGCATGAAGTGGTGTTGAAAAACATGAAGAGCCTGAAAAGGTGTGAAAAATATGAAGAGCTTCAAAAGGTGTCAAAAATATGAGGAGCATGAAACGGTCTGAAATATAGGAGCAGAATGAGGCACTGTTGAAAAACATGAAGAACCTGAAATGTGTGAAAAATATGAGGAGCTTCAAAACTTGTCAAAAATATGAGGAGCATGAAACGGTGTTCAAAAACATGAAGAGCCTGAAAAGGTGTGAAAATATGAAGAGCTTCAAAAGGTGTCAAAAATATGAGGAGCATGAAACGGTCTTAAAAAGAGGAGGAGCATGAACTGGTGTTCAAAAACATGAATAGCCTGAAAATATGTGAACAATATGAAGAGCTTCAAAAGGTGTGAAAAATATGAGTTGCACGAAACGGTCAGAAAAAAAGGAGGAGCATGAAGCGGTGTTGAAAAACATGAAGAGCCTGAAAAGGTGTGAAATATATGAAGAGCTTTAAAATATGTTAAAAATATGAGGAGCATGTAACGGTCTGAAAAATAGGAGGAGTATGAGGCGGTGTGAAAAATATGAAGAGCTTCAACATATGTCAAAAATATGAGGAGGATGAAACGGTCTGAAAAATAGGAGGAGCATGAAAAGATGTTGAAAACATGAAGAGCCTGAAAAGCTGTGAAATACATGAAGAGCTTCAAAAGGTGTCAAAAATAAGAGGAGCATGAAACAGTCTGAAATAAAAGGGAGCATGAAGCGGTGTTGAAAAACATGAAGAGCCTGAAAAGGTGTGAAAAATATGAAGAGACAGAAAAGATGTTAAAAATATGAAGAGCCTCAAAAGGTGTCAAAAATATGAAGAGCTTCAAAAAGTGTGAAAAATATGAGGAGCATGAAATGGTGTTGAAAGACATGAAGAGCGTGAAAAGGTGTGAAATATATGAAGAGCCTCAAAATGTGTGAAAAATATGAAGAGTTTCATAAGGTGTGAACAATATGAGGAACATGAAGCGGTGTTCAAAACTTGAAGATACTGAAAAGGTGTGAAAAATATGAAGAGCTTCAAAATGTGTCAAAAATAGGAGGAGCATGAAACGGTCTGAAAAATAGGAGGAGCATGAAGTGGTGTTGAAAATCATGAAGAGCCTGAAAGGTGTGAAAAATATGAAGAGCCAGAAAAGGTGTTAATAATATGAAGAGCCTCAAAACGTGTTAAAAATATGAAGAGCTTCAAAAGGTTCAAAAATATGAGGAGCACGATACAGTCTGAAAAGTAGAAGGAGCATGAAAGGGTATTCAAAAACATGAAGAGCCTGAAAAGTAGTGAAAAATATGAAGAGGTTCAAAAAGTGTCAAAAATAAGAGGAGCATGAAACGTTCTGAAAAATAGGAGGTGCATGTAGTGGTGTTGAAAATCGAAGAGCCTGAAAAGGTGTGAAAATTATGAAGAGCTTCATAATTTCTAAAGAATATGAGGAACATGAAACAGTCTGATAAATAGGAGGAGCCTGAAGCGGAGTTGAAAAACATGAATAACCTGAAAATGTGTGAAATATTTGAAGAGCTTCAAAAGGTGTCAAAAATATGAGGAGCATGAAACGGTCTGAAAAATTGGAGGAGTATGAAGCGGTGTTGAGAAAATGAAGAGCCTGAAAAGGTGTGAAAAATATGAAGAGCTTCAAAAGGTGTGAAAAATATGAGGAGCATGAAACGGTCTGAAAAAGAGGAGGAGCAAGAAGCGGTGTTCAAAAACATGAAGAGCCTGAAAATGAGTGAAAATTATGAAGAGCTTCAAAAGGTGTGAAAAATATGAGGACCATGAAATGGTCTGAAAATGGAGGAGCATGAAGCAGTGTTAAAACATGAAGAGCCAGAAAGATGTGAAATATATGAAGAGCTTCAAAAGGTGTTAAAAATATGAAGAGCTTCAAACTTTGTCAAAAATACGAGGATCAAGTAACAGTCTGAAAAATAGGTGGAGCAGGAAGTGGTGTTGAAAAAGATGAAGAGCCTGAAAAGTTGTGAAAAATATGAAGAGCTTCAAAAGGTGTCAAAAATATGAGGAGCATGAAACGGTCTGAAAAAGAGGAGGAGCATGAAGCGGGGTTCAAAAACATGAAGAGCCTGAAAAGGTGTGAAAATTATGAAGAGCTTCAAAATTTCTCAAAATTATGAGGAGCATGAAACAGTCTGATAAATAGGAGGAGCATGAAGCGGAGTTGAAAAACATGAAGAACCTGAGAAGGTGTGAAAAATATGAAGAGCTTCAAAAGGTGTCAAAAATATGAGGAGCATGAAACGGTCTGAAAAAGAGGAGGAGCATGAAGCGGGGTTCAAAAACATGAAGAGCCTGAAAAGGTGTGAAAATTATGAAGAGCTTCAAAATTTCTCAAAATTATGAGGAGCATGAAACAGTCTGATAAATAGGAGGAGCATGAAGCGGAGTTGAAAAACATGAAGAGCCTGAGAAGGTGTGAAAAATATGAAGAGCTTCAAAGGGTGTCAAAATATGAGGAGCTATAAACGGTCTGAAATATAGGAGGAGCATGATGTGGCGTTGAAAAACATGAAGAGACTGAAAAGGTGTGAAAAATATGAAGAGCTTCAAAAGGTGTGAAAAATATGAGGAGCATGAAACGGTCTGAAAAAGAGAAGGAGCATGAAGCGGTGTTCAAAAACATGAAGAGCCTGAAAAGGTGTGAAAAATATGAAGAGCTTCAAAAGTGTCAAAAATATGAGGAGCATGAAACGGTCTGAAAAATAGGAGGAGCATGAAACGGTGTTCAAAAACATGAAGAGTGTTTTGCCTATGTTCTCCTCTAGGAGTTTTCTAGTTTCTGGTCTTACATTTAGATCTTTAATCGATTTTGAGTTTATTTTTGTGTATGGTGTTAGAAAGTGTTCTAGTTTCATTCTTTTACAAGTGGTTGACCAGTTTTCCCAGCACCACTTGTTAAAGAGGTTGTCTTTTTTCCATTGTATATCCTTGCCTCCTTTGTCAAAGATAAGGTGTCCATAGGTTCGTGGATTTATCTCTGGGCTTTCTATTCTGTTCCATTGATCTATATTTCTGTCTTTGTGCCAGTACCATACTGTCTTGATCACTGGGGCTTTGTAGTAGAGTCTGAAGTCAGGCAGGTTGATTCCTCCAATTCCATTCTTCTTTCTCAAGATTACTTTGGCTATTCGAGGTTTTTTGTATTTCCATACAAATTGTGAAATTCTTTGGTCTAGTTCTGTGAAAAATACCGTTGGTAGCTTGATAGGGATTGCATTGACTCTATAGACTGCTTTGGGTAGAATAGCCATTTTGACAATATTAATTCTTCCAATCCACGAACACGGTATGTTTCTCCATCTGTTTGTGTCCTCTTTGATTTCTTTCATCAGTGTTTTATAGTTTTCTATGTATAGGTCCTTTGTTTCTTTAGGTAGATATACTCCTAAGTATTTTATTCTTTTTGTTGCAATGGTGAATGGTATTGTTTCCTTAATTTCTCTGTCTGTTTTTTCATTGTTAGTATATAGGAATGCAAGGGATTTCTGTGTGTTAATTTTATATCCTGCAACTTTACTATATTCATTGATTAGCTCTAGTAATTTTCTGGTAGAGTCTTTAGGGTTTTCTATGTAGAGGATCATGTCATCTGCAAACAGTGAGAGTTTTACTTCTTCTTTTCCTATCTGGATTCCATTTACTTCTTTTTCTGCTCTGATTGCTGTGGCCAGAACTTCCAACACTATGTTGAATAGTAGTGGTGAGAGTGGGCACCCTTGTCTTGTTCCTGATTTCAGGGGAAATGCCTTCAATTTTTCACCATTAAGGGTGATGCTTGCTGTGGGTTTGTCATATATAGCTTTTATTATGTTGAGGTATGTTCCTTCTATTCCTGCTTTTTGGAGAGTTTTAATCATAAATGAGTGTTGAATTTTGTCAAAGGCTTTCTCTGCATCTATTGAGATAATCATATGGTTTTTATCTTTCAATTTGTTAATGTGGTGTATTACATTGATTGATTTGCGGATATTAAAGAATCCTTGCATTCCAGGGATAAAGCCCACTTGGTCATGGTGTATGATTTTTTTAATATGTTGTTGGATTCTGTTTGCTAGAATTTTGTTAAGGATTTTTGCATCTAGGTTCATCAGTGATATTGGCCTGGAGTTTTCTTTTTTTGTGGCATCTTTGTCTGGTTTTGGAATTAGGGTGATGGTGGCCTCATAGAATGAGTTTGGAAGCTTACCTTCTTCTGCAATTTTCTGGAAGAGTTTGAGTAAGATAGGTGTTAGCTCTTCTCTAAATTTTTGGTAGAATTCAGCTGTGAAGCCATCTGGTCCTGGGTTTTGTTTGCTGGAAGATTTTTGATGACAGTTTCGATTTCCTTGCTTGTGATGGGTCTGTTAAGATCTTCTATTTCTTCCTGGTTCAGTTTTGGAAAGTTATACTTTTCTAAGAATTTGTCCATTTCATCCAAGTTGTCCATTTTATTGGCATAGAGCTGCTGGTAGTAGTCTCTTATGATCCTTTGTATTTCAGTGTTGTCTGTTGTGATCTCTCCATTTTCATTTCTAATTTTGTTAATTTGGTTTTTCTCTCTTTGTTTCTTAATGAGTCTTGCTAATGGATTGTCAATTTTGTTTATTTTTTCAAAAAACCAGCTTTTAGCTTTGTTGATTTTTGCTATGGTCTCTTTAGTTTCTTTTGCATTTATTTCTGCCCTGATTTTTAAGATTTCTTTCCTTCTGCTAACTCTGGGGTTCTTCATTTCTTCCTTCTCTAATTGCTTTAGGTGTAGAGTTAGGTTATTTAATTGGTTTTTTTCCTGTTTCTTGATGTAAGCCTGTAATGCTATGAACCTTCCCCTTAGCACTGCTTAAAGATCTAAATGTAAGACCAGAAACTATAAAACTCCTAGAGGAGAACATAGGCAAAACACTCTCCGACATAAATGACAGCAAGATCCTCTATGACCCACCTCCCAGAATATTGGAAATAAAAGCAAAACTAAACAAATGGGACCTAATGAAACTTAAAAGCTTTTGCACTACAAAGGAAACTATAAGTAAGGTGAAAAGACAGCCCTCAGATTGGGAGAAAATAATAGCAAATGAAGAAACAGACAAAGGATTAATCTCAAAAATATACAAGCAACTCCTGCAGCTCAATTCCAGAAAAATAAATGACCCAATCAAAAAATGGGCCAAAGAACTAAACAGACATTTCTCCAAAGAAGACATACAGATGGCTAACAAACACATGAAAAGATGCTCAACATCACTCATTATTAGAGAAATGCAAATCAAAACCACAATGAGGTACCATTACATGCCAGTCAGGATGGCTGCTATCCAAAAGTCTACAAGCAATAAATGCTGGAGAGGGTGTGGAGAAAAGGGAACCCTCTTACACTGTTGGTGGGAATGCAAACTAGTCCAGCCGCTATGGAAAACAGTGTGGAGATTTCTTAAAAAACTGGAAATAGAACTGCCATATGACCCAGCAATCCCACTTCTGGGCATACACACTGAGGAAACCAGATCTGAAAGAGACACGTGTACCCCAATGTTCATCGCAGCACTGTTTATAATAGCCAGGACATGGAAGCAACCTAGATGCCCATCAGCAGATGAATGGATAAGGAAGCTGTGGTACATATACACCATGGAATATTACTCAGCCATGAAAAAGAATTCATTTGAACAAGTCCTAATGAGATGGATGAAGCTGGAGCCCATTATACAGAATGAAGTAAGCCAGAAAGATAAAGAACATTACAGCATACTGACACATGTATATGGAATTTAGAAAGGTGATAATGATAACCCTATATGCAGAACAGAAAAAGAGACACAGAAATACAGAACAGACTTTTGAACTTTGTGGGAGAATGTGAGGGTGGGATATTTCAAAAGAACAGCATGTATACTATCTATGGTGAAACAGATCACCAGCCCAGGTGGGATGCACGAGACAAGTGCTCCGGCCCAGTGCACTGGGAAGACCCAGAGGAATCGGGTGGAGAGGGAGGTGGGAGGGGGATCGGGACTGGGAATACATGTAAATCCATGGCTGATTCATATCAATGTATGACAAAACCCACTGGAAAAAAAATAATAATAATAAAAATTAAAAAACAAACAAACAAACAAACAAAAAAAAACCATGAAGAGCCTGAAAAGTAGTGAAAAATATGAAGAGCTTCAAAAGGTGTCAAAAATATGAGGAGCATGAAACGGTCTGAAAAATAGGAGAGGCATGAAGTGGTGTTGAAAATCATGAAGTGCCTGAAAAGGTGTGAGATATATGAAGAGCTTCAAAACGTGTCAAAAATAGAAGTAGCTTGAAACGGTGTTCAAAAATATGAAGAGCCTGAATATGTGTTAAAAATATGAAGAGCTTCAAAAGGAGTGAAAAATATGAGGAGTATGAAACGGTCTGAAAAAGAGGAGGAGCATGAAGCGGGGTTCAAAAACATGAAGAGCCTGAAAAGTTGTGAAAATTATGAAGAGCTTCAAAATGTGGAAAAAATATGAGGAGCATGAAATGGTATGAAAAATCGGAAGAGCATGAAGCAGTGTGGAGAACATGAAGAGCCAGAAAATATGTGAAATATATGAAGAGCTTCAAAAAGTGTCAAAAATATGAGGAGCATGAAACGGTCTGAAAAAGAGGAGGAACATGAAGTTGTGTTGAAAAACATGAAGAGCCTGAAAAGGTGTGAGATATATGAAGAGCTTCAAAACGTGTCAAAAATAGAAGGAGCTTGAAACGGTTTTCAAAAACATGAAGAGCCTGAATATGTGTTAAAAATATGAAGAGCTTCAAAAGGTGTGAAATATATGAGGAGTATGAAACGGTCTGAAAAATAGGAGGAGCATGAAGCGGTGTTGAAAAACATGAAGAGCCTGAAAAGGTGAGAAAAATATGAAGATCTTCAAAAGTGTCAAAAATATGAGGAGCATGAAACGGTCTGAAAAATAGGAGGAGCATGAAACGGTGTTCAAAAACATGAAGAGTGTTTTGCCTATGTTCTCCTCTAGGAGTTTTCTAGTTTCTGGTCTTACATTTAGATCTTTAATCGATTTTGAGTTTATTTTTGTGTATGGTGTTAGAAAGTGTTCTAGTTTCATTCTTTTACAAGTGGTTGACCAGTTTTCCCAGCACCACTTGTTAAAGAGGTTGTCTTTTTTCCATTGTATATCCTTGCCTCCTTTGTCAAAGATAAGGTGTCCATAGGTTCGTGGATTTATCTCTGGGCTTTCTATTCTGTTCCATTGATCTATATTTCTGTCTTTGTGCCAGTACCATACTGTCTTGATGACTGTGGCTTTGTAGTAGAGTCTGAAGTCAGGCAGGTTGATTCCTCCAGTTCCATTCTTCTTTCTCAAGATTACTTTGGCTATTCGAGGTTTTTTGTATTTCCATACAAATTGTGAAATTCTTTGGTCTAGTTCTGTGAAAAATACCGTTGGTAGCTTGATAGGGATTGCATTGACTCTATAGACTGCTTTGGGTAGAATAGCCATTTTGACAATATTAATTCTTCCAATCCATGAACACGGTATGTTTCTCCATCTGTTTGTGTCCTCTTTGATTTCTTTCATCAGTGTTTTATAGTTTTCTATGTATAGGTCCTTTGTTTCTTTAGGTAGATATACTCCTAAGTATTTTATTCTTTTTGTTGCAATGGTGAATGGTATTGTTTCCTTAATTTCTCTGTCTGTTTTTTTCATTGTTAGTATATAGGAATGCAAGGGATTTCTGTGTGTTAATTTTATATCCTGCAACTTTACTATATTCATTGATTAGCTCTAGTAATTTTCTGGTAGAGTCTTTAGGGTTTTCTATGTAGAGGATCATGTCATCTGCAAACAGTGAGAGTTTTACTTCTTCTTTTCCTATCTGGATTCCATTTACTTCTTTTTCTGCTCTGATTGCTGTGGCCAGAACTTCCAACACTATGTTGAATAGTAGTGGTGAGAGTGGGCACCCTTGTCTTGTTCCTGATTTCAGGGGAAATGCCTTCAATTTTTCACCATTGAGGGTGATGCTTGCTGTGGGTTTGTCATATATAGCTTTTATTATGTTGAGGTATGTTCCTTCTATTCCTGCTTTTTGGAGAGTTTTAATCATAAATGAGTGTTGAATTTTGTCAAAGGCTTTCTCTGCATCTATTGAGATAATCATATGGTTTTTATCTTTCAATTTGTTAATGTGGTGTATTACATTGATTGATTTGCGGATATTAAAGAATCCTTGCATTCCAGGGATAAAGCCCACTTGGTCATGGTGTATGATTTTTTTAATATGTTGTTGGATTCTGTTTGCTAGAATTTTGTTAAGGATTTTTGCATCTAGGTTCATCAGTGATATTGGCCTGGAGTTTTCTTTTTTTGTGGCATCTTTGTCTGGTTTTGGAATTAGGGTGATGGTGGCCTCATAGAATGAGTTTGGAAGCTTACCTTCTTCTGCAATTTTCTGGAAGAGTTTGAGTAAGATAGGTGTTAGCTCTTCTCTAAATTTTTGGTAGAATTCAGCTGTGAAGTCATCTGGTCCTGGGCTTTTGTTTGCTGGAAGATTTTTGATGACAGTTTCGATTTCCTTGCTTGTGATGGGTCTGTTAAGATCTTCTATTTCTTCCTGGTTCAGTTTTGGAAAGTTATACTTTTCTAAGAATTTGTCCATTTCATCCAAGTTGTCCATTTTATTGGCATAGAGCTGCTGGTAGTAGTCTCTTATGATCCTTTGTATTTCAGTGTTGTCTGTTGTGATCTCTCCATTTTCATTTCTAATTTTGTTAATTTGGTTTTTCTCTCTTTGTTTCTTAATGAGTCTTGCTAATGGATTGTCAATTTTGTTTATTTTTTCAAAAAACCAGCTTTTAGCTTTGTTGATTTTTGCTATGGTCTCTTTAGTTTCTTTTGCATTTATTTCTGCCCTGATTTTTAAGATTTCTTTCCTTCTGCTAACTCTGGGGTTCTTCATTTCTTCCTTCTCTAATTGCTTTAGGTGTAGAGTTAGGTTATTTAATTGGTTTTTTTCCTGTTTCTTGATGTAAGCCTGTAATGCTATGAACCTTCCCCTTAGCACTGCTTAAAGATCTAAATGTAAGACCAGAAACTATAAAACTCCTAGAGGAGAACATAGGCAAAACACTCTCCGACATAAATGACAGCAAGATCCTCTATGACCCACCTCCCAGAATATTGGAAATAAAAGCAAAACTAAACAAATGGGACCTAATGAAACTTAAAAGCTTTTGCACTACAAAGGAAACTATAAGTAAGGTGAAAAGACAGCCCTCAGATTGGGAGAAAATAATAGCAAATGAAGAAACAGACAAAGGATTAATCTCAAAAATATACAAGCAACTCCTGCAGCTCAATTCCAGAAAAATAAATGACCCAATCAAAAAATGGGCCAAAGAACTAAACAGACATTTCTCCAAAGAAGACATACAGATGGCTAACAAACACATGAAAAGATGCTCAACATCACTCATTATTAGAGAAATGCAAATCAAAACCACAATGAGGTACCATTACATGCCAGTCAGGATGGCTGCTATCCAAAAGTCTACAAGCAATAAATGCTGGAGAGGGTGTGGAGAAAAGGGAACCCTCTTACACTGTTGGTGGGAATGCAAACTAGTCCAGCCGCTATGGAAAACAGTGTGGAGATTTCTTAAAAAACTGGAAATAGAACTGCCATATGACCCAGCAATCCCACTTCTGGGCATACACACTGAGGAAACCAGATCTGAAAGAGACACGTGTACCCCAATGTTCATCGCAGCACTGTTTATAATAGCGAGGACATGGAAGCAACCTAGATGCCCATCAGCAGATGAATGGATAAGGAAGCTGTGGTACATATACACCACGGAACATTACTCAGCCATGAAAAAGAATTCATTTGAACCAGTCCTAATGAGATGGATGAAGCTGGAGCCCATTATACAGAGTGAAGTAAGCCAGAAAGATAAAGAACATTACAGCATACTGACACATGTATATGGAATTTAGAAAGGTGATAATGATAACCCTATATGCAGAACAGAAAAAGAGACACAGAAATACAGAACAGACTTTTGAACTTTGTGGGAGAATGTGAGGGTGGGATATTTCAAAAGAACAGCATGTATACTATCTATGGTGAAACAGATCACCAGCCCAGGTGGGATGCACGAGACAAGTGCTCCGGCCCGGTGCACTGGGAAGACCCAGAGGAATCAGGTGGAGAGGGAGGTGGGAGGGGGGATCGGGACTGGGAAAACATGTAAATCCATGGCTGATTCATATCAATGTATGACAAAACCCACTGGAAAATTAAATAATAATAATAAAAATTAAAAAACAAACAAACAAACAAACAAAAAAAAACCATGAAGAGCCTGAAAAGTAGTGAAAAATATGAAGAGCTTCAAAAGGTGTCAAAAATATGAGGAGCTTGAAACGGTCTGAAAAATAGGAGAGGCATGAAGTGGTGTTGAAAAACATGAAGAGCCTGAAAAC
Source organism: Dama dama (assembly GCF_033118175.1). NCBI lineage: Eukaryota > Metazoa > Chordata > Mammalia > Artiodactyla > Cervidae > Dama > Dama dama. The sequence continues at coordinate 105,327,980 of NC_083691.1, read as the reverse complement.
GTGTGAAAAACATGAAGAGCTTCAAAAGGTGTCAAAAATATGAGAAGCATGAAACGGTCGGAAAATAGGAGGAACATGAAGTTGTGTTGAAAAACAGGAAGAGCCTGAATAGGTGTGACAAATATGAAGAGCATCAAAAGGTGTTAAAAATGAGATGACCATGAAACGGTCTGAAAATTAGGAGGAACATGAAGTCGTGTTGAAAAACATGAAGAGCCTGAAAAGGGGTGAAAAATATGAAGAGCTTCAAAAGGTGTCAAAAATATGAGGAGCATGAAACGGTCTGAAATATAAGAGCAGCATAAAACGGTGTTAAAAAACATGAAGAGCCTGAAAAGGTGTGAAAAATATGAAGAGCTTCAAAAGGTGTGAAAAATATGAGGAGCATCAAATGGTCTCAAAAATAGGAGGATCATAAAGCAGTGTTGAGAAACATGAAGAGCCTGAAAAGGTGTGAAAAATATGAAGAGCTTCAAAAGGTGTCAAAAATATGAGGAGCAGGAAACGGTCTGAAATATAAGAGCAGCATAAAACTGTGTTAAAAAACATGAAGAGCCTGAAAAGGTGTGAAAAATATGAGGAGCTTCAATGGGTGTGAAATACATGAGGAGCATGAAACGGTCTGAAAAATAGGAGGAGCATGAAGCTGGGCTCAGAAACATGAAGAGCCTGAAAAGTTGTGAAAAAGATGAAGAGCTTCAAAAGATGTCAAAAATATGAGGAGCATGAAACGGTCTGAAAAATAGGAGGAACATGAAACGGTGTTCAAAAACAATAAGAGCCTGAAAACGTGTGAAAAACATGAAGAGCCTGAAAAGGTGTGAAAATATGAAGAGCTTCAAAAGGTGCCAAAATATGAGGAAAATGAAACGGTCTGAAAAATAGGAGGCTCATGAAACGGTGTTGAAAAACATGAAAAGCCTGAAAACGTGTCAAAAATATGAAGAGCTTCAGGCTGGCGGGTAAAGCTGGGAGGTCCTGGCCGGGGGCGCCGGTTGGAGACATGATTGCAATGTGGGCCTTAGGATTTGAGCCAAAGAAAGAAGAAATTAAAAAGATGATAGCTGAAACTGACAAAGAAGGAATTGGCACCATTAATTTTGAAGAATTTTTTGCCATAATGAGTGTAAAAATGAGTGAAAAGGATGAAAAAGGAGAAATATTGAAGGCTTTCAAACTATTTGATGATGATGATACAGGAAGTATATCATTGAACAATATCAAGAGGGTTGCTAAGGAGCTAGGGGAAAATTTAACAGATGATGAACTTCAGGAAATGCTTGATGAGGCTGATCATGATGGGGATGGAGAAATAAACAAGGAAGAATTTTTGAAAATGATGCAAAAGACCACTCTTTATTAACACTGTCTTTTGTGCCTTTTGGAAAGTTGTTAACAAGTTTTGTATTTGCTATAAGTACCATAATAGCTGAATATATTCATTTTCAGTGTTTAAATTTATATACATAAACTGGTCTCTTGATGTCTAATCCATGTGAGAAGTTACATGTTGCTACCAATATATTGTTAAATCTATAACATCAAGAAATAAAATGTAGTGACTTCCTTAAACTATGAATCTGAAGAACAGTATTAATTACAAGTGCTATTTTTAGAGCCCCAGGTTCTAAAACTTAGATTTTTTATTTAACTTATGGAAATTGGCCCCAAATCATAAGCCAGCCATCACTTTCCCTATGATTTTGCTTTTGTGCAACTCTAAAAATGAATATTTGCTTTTTAACAGATTATTCAGATATGTAAAGTCTTAAATAAAACTGGCAGCATCAAAAGGTGTGAAAAATATGAAGAGCTTCAAAAGGTGTGAAAAATATGAGGAGTAGGAAACGGTCTGAAATATAAGAGCAGCATAAAACGGTGTTAAAAAACATAAAGAGCCTGAAAAGGTGTGAAAAATATGAAGAGCTTCAAAAGGTGTCAAATATATGAGGAGCATGAAACGGTTTGAAAAATAGGAGGAGTATGAAGTGGTGTTCAAAAATATGAAGAGACTGAAACGTGTGAAAAACATGAAGAGCCTGAAAAGGTGTGAAAAATATGAAGAGCTTCAAAAGGTGTGAAAAATATGAGGAGCATGAAATGGTCTGAAAAATAGGAGGATCATGAAGCGGTGTTGAAAAACATGAAGAGCCTGAAAAGGTGTGAAAAATATGAAGAGCTTCAAAAGGTGTCAAAAATATGAGGAGCATGAAACGGTCTGAAAATAGGAGGAGCATGAAGTGGTGTTCAAAACATGAAGAGCCTGAAAATTTGTGAAAAATATGAGGAGTTTCAAAAGGTGTCAAAAATATGAGGAGCATGAAACGTTCTGAAAAATAGGAGGAGCATGAAACGGTGTTCAAAAACCTGAAGAGCCTGAAAGGTATGAAAAATATAAACATCTTCAAAAGGTGTGAAATGCATGAGGAGCATTAAACGGTCTGAAAAATAGGAGGAGCATGAAGCGATATTGAAACATGAAAAGCCTGAAAAGGTGTGAAAAATATGAAGAGCTTCAAAAGGTGTCAAAAATATGAGGAGCATGAAACGGTCTGAAAAATAGGACGAGAATGAAGCGGTATTCAAAAACATGGAGAACCTGAAAAGGTGTGAAAAATATGAAGAGCCTCAAAACTTGTCAAAAATATGAGGAGCATGAACGGTTTGAAAAATAGGAGGAGCATGAAGCGGTGTTGAAAAACATGAAGAGCGTGAAAACGTTTGAAAAATATGAAGAGCTTCAAAAGCTGTGAGAAATATGAAGAGCTTGAAAGGTGTCAAAAATGAGAAGAGCATGAAACGATCTGAAAAATAGGAGGAGCATGACGTGTTGTTGAAAATCATGAAGAGCATGAAAAGGTGTGAAATATATGAAGAGCTTCAAAAGGTGTCAAAAATATGAGGAGCATAAAACGGTCTGAAAAATAGGAGGAGCATGAAATGGTGTTCAAAAACATGAAGAGCCTGAAAAGGTGTGAAAAATATGAAGAGCTTCAAAAGGTGTCAAAAATATGAGGAGCATGAAACGGTCTGAAAAATAGGAGGAGCATGAAGCCATGTTGAAAAACATGAAGAGCCTGAAAAGGTGTGAAATATATGAAGAGCTTCAAAAGGTGTGAAAAATATGATTAGCATGAAAAAGTCTGAAAAATAGGAGGAGCATGAAGCGGTGATTAAAACATGAAGTGTCTGAAAAGTTGTGAAAAACATGAAGAGCTCAAAAAGTGTCAAAAATATTAGGAGCATGAAACGGTCTGAAAAATAGGAGGAACATGAAGTCGTGTTCAAAAACATGAAGAGCCTGAAAAGTTGTGAAAAATATGAAGAGCTTCAAAAGGTGTCAAAAATATGAGGAACATGAAAAGGTCTGAAAAACAGGAGGAGCATGAAACGGTGTTCAAAAACCTGAAGATCCTGAAAAGGTGTGCAAAATATAAAGAGCTTCAAAAGGGTGTGAAATGCATGAGGAGCATTAAACGGTCTGAAAAATAGGAGGAACTTGAAGTGGTGTTCATAAACATGAAGAGCCTGAAAACGTTTAAAAAATATGAAGAGCTTCAAAAGCTGTGAGAAATACGAAGAGCTTCAAAAGGTGTCAAAAATGAGAAGAGCATGAAACGGTCTGAAAAATAGGAGGAGCATGAAGTGGTGTTGAAAAACATGAAGAGCCTGAAAAGGTGTGAAATATATGAAGAGTTTCAAAAGGTGTCAAAAATATGAGGAGCATGAAACGGTCTGAAAAATAGCGGGAGCATGAAACGGTCTGAAAAATATAGGAGCATGAAACGTTGTGGAAAAACATGGAGAGCCTGAAAAGGTGTGAAATGTAGGAAGAGCTTCAAACGGTGTGAAAAATATGAAGAGCTTCAAACGGTGTCAAAAATATGAGGAGCATGAAACGGTCTGAAAAATAGGAGGAGCATGAAGCTGGGCTCAAAAACATGAAGAGCCTGAAAAGGTGTGAAAAATATGAAGAGCTTCAAAAGGTGTCAAAAATATGAGGAGCATGAAACGGTCTGAAAAATAGGAGGAGCATGAAGTGGTGTTTAAAAACATGAAGAGCCAGAAAACGTGTGAAAAACATGAAGAGCCTGAAAAGGTGTGAAAAATATGAAGAGCTTCAAAAGGTGTGAAAAATATGAGGAGCATGAAATGGTCTGAAAAAAAGGAGGATCATGAAGCGGTGTTGAAAAACATGAAGAGTCTGAAAAGGTGTGAAAAATATGAAGAGCTTCAAAAGGTGTCAAAAATATGAGGAGCATGAAACGGAATGAAAAATAGGAGGCTCATGAAACGTTGTTGAATAACATGAAAAGCCTGAAAACGTGTCACAAATATTAAGCGCTTCAGGCTGACGGGTAAAGCTGGGAGGTCCTGGCCGGGGGCGCCGGTTGGAGACATGATTGCAATGTGGGCCTTAGGATTTGAGCCAAAGAAAGAAGAAATTAAAAAGATGATAGCTGAAACTGACAAAGAAGGAATTGGCACCATTAATTTTGAAGAATTTTTTGCCATAATGAGTGTAAAAATGAGTGAAAAGGATGAAAAAGGAGAAATATTGAAGGCTTTCAAACTATTTGATGATGATGATGATACAGGAAGTATATCATTGAACAATATCAAGAGGGTTGCTAAGGAGCTAGGGGAAAATTTAACAGATGATGAACTTCAGGAAATGCTTGATGAGGCTGATCATGATGGGGATGGAGAAGTAAACAAGGAAGAATTTTTGAAAATGATGCAAAAGACCACTCTTTATTAACACTGTCTTTTGTGCCTTTTGGAAAGTTGTTAACTAGTTTGTATTTAGTATAAGTTCCATAATAGCTGAATATATTCATTTTCAGTGTTTAAGTTTATATACATAAACTGGTCTCTTGATGTCTAATCCATGTGAGAAGTTACATGTTGCTACCAATATGTTGTTAAATCTATAACATCAAGAAATAAAATGTAGTGACTTCCATAAACTATGAATCTGAAGAACAGTATTAATTACAAGTGCTATTTTTAGAGCCCCAGGTTCTAAAACTTAGATTTTATATTTAACTTATGGAAATTGGGCCCAAATCATAAGCCAGTCATCACTTTCCCTATTATTTTCCTTTTGTGCAACTCTAAAAATGAATATTTGATTTTTAACTGATTATTCAGATATGTAAAGTCTTAAATAAAACTGGCAGCATCAAAAGGTATGAAAAATATGAAGACCTTCAAAAGGTGTCAAATATGAGATGAGCATGAAACTGTCTGAAAAATAGGAGGAGCATGAAACGGTGTTCAAAAACATGAAGAGCCTGAAAAGGTGTGAAATACATGAAGAGCTTCAAAAGGTGTGAAAAATATGAGGAGCATGAAACGGTCTGAAAAATAGGAGGAGCATGAAGTGGTGTTGAAAAACATGAAGAGCTTGAAAAGGTGTGAAAAATATGAAGAACTTCAAAAGGTGTCAAAAATATGAGGAGCATGAAACGGTCTGAAAAATATGAGGAGCATGAAGCTGGGCTCAAAAACATGAAGAGCCTGAAAAGGTGTGAAAAATATGAAGAGCTTCAAAAAGTGTCAAAAATATGAGGAGCAGGAAATGGTCTGAAATATAAGAGCAGCATAAAACGGAGTTAAAAAACAGGAAGAGCCTGAAAAGGTGTGAAAAATATGAAGAACTTCAAAATGTGTGAAAAATATGAGGAGCAGGAAATGGTCTGAAAAATAGGAGGATCATGAAGCGGTGTTGAAAAACATGAAGAGCCTGAAAACGTGTGAAAATGATGAAGAGCTTCAAAAGGTGTCAAAAATATGAGGAGCAGGAAACGGTCTGAAATATAAGAGCAGCATAAAACGGTGTTAAAAAACATGAAGAGCCTGAAAAGGTGTGAAAAATATGAAGAGCTTCAAAGGGTGTGAAATACATGAGGAGCTTGAAACGGTCTGAAAATTAGGAGGAGCATGAAACGGTGTTCAAAAACAAGAAGAGCCTGAAAATGTGTGAAAAACATGAAGAGCCTGAAAAGGTGTGAAAATTATGAAGAGCTTCAAAAGGTGTCAAAAATATGAGGAAAATGAAACGGTCTGAAAAATAGGAGGCTCATGAAACGGTGTTGAAAAACATGAAAAGCCTGAAAACGTGTCAAAAATATGAAGAGCTTCAGGCTGGTGGGTAAAGCTGGGAGGTCCTGGCCGGGGGCGCCGGTTGGAGACATGATTGCAATGTGGGCCTTAGGATTTGAGCCAAAGAAAGAAGGAATTAAAAAGATGATAGCTGAAACTGACAAAGAAGGAATTGGCACCATTAATTTTGAAGAATTTTTTGCCATAATGAGTGTAAAAATGAGTGAAAAGGATGAAAAAGAAGAAATATTGAAGGCTTTCAAACTATTTGATGATGATGATACAGGAAGTATATCATTGAACAATATCAAGAGGGTTGCTAAGGAGCTAGGGGAAAATTTAACAGATGATGAACTTCAGGAAATGCTTGATGAGGCTGATCATGATGGGGATGGAGAAATAAACAAGGAAGAATTTTTGAAAATGATGCAAAAGACCACTCTTTATTAACACTGTCTTTTGTGCCTTTTGGAAAGTTGTTAACAAGTTTTGTATTTGCTATAAGTTCCATAATAGCTGAATATATTCATTTTCAGTGTTTAAGTTTATATACATGAACTGGTCTCTTGATGTCTAATCCATGAGCGAAGTTATATGTTGCTACCAATATGTTGTTAAATCTATAACATCAAGAAATAAAATGTAGTGTCTTCCTTAAACTATGAATCTGAAGAACAGTATTAATTACAAGTGCTATTTTTAGAGCCCCAGGTTCTAAAACTTAGATTTTATATGTAACTTATGGAAATTGGCCCCAAATCATAAGCCAGCCATCACTTTCCCTATTATTTTCCTTTTGTGCAACTCTAAAAATGAATATTTGCTTTTTAACTAATTATTCAGATATGTAAAGTCTTAAATAAAACTGGCAGCATCAAAAGGTGTGAAAAATATGAAGACCTTCAAAAGGAGTCAAAAATGAGATGAGCATGAAACTGTCTGAAAAATAGGAGGAGCATGAAGTGGTGTTGAAAAACATGAAGAGCTTGAAAAGGTGTGAAAAATATGAAGAGCCAGAAAAGGTGTTAAATATATGAAGAGCCTCAAAAGGTGTTAAAAATATGAAGAGCTTCAAAAGGTTCAAAAATATGAGGAGCATGAAACGGTCTGAAAAATAGGAGGAGCATGAAACGGTGATGAAACACATGAAGAACGGTAAAAGGTGTGAAATATGAAGAGCTTCAAAACGTGTAAAAAATATGAAGAGTTTCAAAAGGTGTGAAAAATACGAGGAGCATGAAGCGGTGTTCAAAACTTGAAGATACTGAAAAGGTGTGAAAAATATGAAGAGCTTCAAAAGGTATGAAAAATATGAGGAGCATGAAACAGTGTTGAAACACATGAAGAGCGTGAAAAGTTGTGAAATATATGAAGAGCCTCAAAATGTTTGAAAAATTTGAAGAGTTTCAAAAGGTGTGAAAAATATGAGGAGCATGAAACGGTCTGAAAAATGGGAGTAGCATGAAGCGGTGTTGAAAAACATGAAGAGCCTGAAAAGGTGTTAAAAATATGAAGAGCTTCAAAAGGTGTGAAACATATGAAGAGCTTCAAAAGGTGTCAAAAATATGAGGAGCATGAAACGGTCTGAAAAATAGGAGGAGCATGAAGCGGTGTTGAAAAACATGAAGAGCCTGAAAAGGTGTTAAAAATATGAAGAGGTTCAAAAGGTGTCAACAATAAGAGGAGCATGAATGGTCTGAAAATTAGGAGGAGCATGAAGCGGTGTTGAAAAACATGAAGAGCCTGAAAACATGTGAAAAATATGAAGAGCTTCAAAAGGTGTGAAAAATATGAGGAGCATGAAACGGTCTTAAAAATAGGAGGAGCATGAAGCGGCGTTCTAAAACATGGAGAACCTGAAAAGGTGTGAAAAATATGAAGAGCTTCAAAAGGTGTGAAAAATATGAGGAGCATGAAATGGTCTGAAAAATAGGAGGATCATGAAGCGGTGTTGAAAAACATGAAGAGTCTGAAAAGGTGTGAAAAATATGAAGAGCTTCAAAAGGTGTCAAAAATATGAGGAGCATGAAACGGACTGAAAAATAGGAGGCTCATGAAACGTTGTTGAAAAATATGAAAAGCCTGAAAACGTGTCACAAATATTAAGCGCTTCAGGCTGGCGGGTAAAGCTGGGAGGTCCTGGCCGGGGGCGCCGGTTGGAGACATGATTGCAATGTGGGCCTTAGGATTTGAGCCAAAGAAAGAAGAAATTAAAAAGATGATAGCTGAAACTGACAAAGAAGGAATTGGCAAGATGAATTTTGAAGAATTTTTTGCCATAATGAGTGTAAAAATGAGTGAAAAGGATGAAAAAGGAGAAATATTGAAGGCTTTCAAACTATTTGATGATGATGATGATACAGGAAGTATATCATTGAACAATATCAAGAGGGTTGCTAAGGAGCTAGGGAAAAATTTAACAGATGATGAACTTCAGGAAATGCTTGATGAGGCTGATCATGATGGGGATGGAGAAATAAACAAGGAAGAATTTTTGAAAATGATGCAAAAGACCACTCTTTATTAACACTGTCTTTGTGCCTTTTGGAAAGTGGTTAACAAGCTTGTATTTAGTATAAGTTCCATAATAGCTGAATATATTCATTTTCAGATTTTAAGTTTATATACATAAACTGGTCTCTTGATGTCTAATCCATGTGAGAAGTTACATGTTGCTACCAATATGTTGTTAAATCTATAACATCAAGAAATAAAATGTAGTGTCTTCCTTAAACTATGAATCTGAAGAACAGTATTAATTACAAGTGCTATTTTTAGAGCCCCAGGTTCTAAAACTTAGATTTTATATTTAACTTATGGAAATTGGGCCCAAATCATAAGCCAGTCATCACTTTCCCTATTATTTTCCTTTTGTGCAACTCTAAAAATGAATATTTGATTTTTAACTGATTATTCAGATATGTAAAATCTTAAATAAAACTGGCAGCATCAAAAGGTGTGAAAAATATGAAGACCTTCAAAAGGTGTCAAATATGAGATGAGCATGAAACTGTCTGAAAAATAGGAGGAGCATGAAACGGTGTTCAAAAACATGAAGAGCCTGAAAAGGTGTGAAATACATGAAGAGCTTAAAAGGTGTGAAAAATATGAGGAGCATGAAACGGTCTGAAAAATAGGAGGAGCATGAAGTGGTGTTGAAAAACATGAAGAGCTTGAAAAGGTGTGAAAAATATGAAGAGCTTCAAAAGGTGTCAAAAATATGAGGAGCATGAAACGGTCTGAAAAATAGGAGGAGAATGAAGCGGTGTTGAAAAACATGAAGAGACTGAAAACGTGTGAAAAATATTAAGAGCTTCAAAAGGTGTGAGAAATATGAAGAGCTTCAAAAGGTGTGAAAAATGAGATGAGCAAGAAACAGTCTGAAAAATAGGAGGAGCATGAAATGTGTTCAAAAACATGGAGAGCCTGAAAAGCTGTGAGAAATAAGAAGATCATCAAAGGGTGTGAAAAATATGAGGAGCATGAAACGGTCTGAAAAATAGGAGGAGCATGAAATGTGTTCAAAAACATGGAGAGTCCGAAAAGGAGTGAAAAATATGTAGGCTTTAAAAGGGGTCAAAAATATGAGGAGCATAAAATGGTCTGGAAAATCGGAGGAGCATGAAGCGGTGTTCAAAAACGTGAAGAGCCTGAAAAGGTGTGAAAAATATGAAGAGCTTCAAAAGGTGTCAAAAATATGAGGAACATGAAACGGCCTGAAAAATAGGAGGAGCATGAAGCGGTGTTGAAAAACATGAAGAGCCTGAAAACGTGTGAAAAATATGAAGAGCTTCAAAAGGTGTGAAAGATATGAAGATCTTCAAAAGGTGTCAAAGTAGAGATGAGCATGAAACGGTCTGTAAAATAGGAGCAGAATAAAGTGGTGTTGAAAAACATGAAGAGCCTGAAAAGTTGTGAAAAATATGAAGACCTGCAAAATGTGTCAAAAATATGAGGAGCATGAAACGTTCTGAAAAATAAGGAGCATGAAACGGTGTTGAAAATCATGAAGAGCCTGGAAAGGTGTGAAAAATATGAAGAGCCTAAAAACGTGTCTAAAATATGAGGAGCATGAAACGGTCTGAATAATAGGAGGAGCATGAAGCGGGGTTGAAAGACTTGGAGAGCCTGAAAACGTGTGAAAAATATGAAGAGCTTCAAAAGGTGTCAAAAATAGGAGGAGCATGAAATGGTCTGAAAAATACGAGGAGCATGAAGTGGTTTTGAAAAATATGAAGAGCCTGAAAAGGTGTGAAAAATATGAAGAGCTTCAAAAGGTGTCAAAAATATGAGGAGCATGAAACGGTCTGAATAATAGGAGGAGCATGAAATGGTGTTGAAAAACATGAAGAGCCTGAAAAGGTGTCAAAAATATGAAGAGCTATAAAAGGTGTCAAAAGTATGAGGAGCATGAAACGATCTCAAAAATAGGAGGAGCGTGAAGCGGGGTTGAAAGACTTGGAGAGCCTGAAAACGTGTGAAAAATATGAAGAGCTTCAAAAGGTGTCAAAAATAGGAGGAGCATGAAATGGTCTGAAAAATACGAGGAGCATGAAGTGGTTTTGAAAAATATGAAGAGCCTGAAAAGGTGTGAAAAATATGAAGAGCTTCAAAAGGTGTCAAAAATATGAGGAGCATGAAACGGTCTGAAAAATAGGAGGAGCATGAAACGGTCTGAAAAATAGGAGGAGGATGAAGCGTTGTTCAAAAACGTGAAGAGTCTGAAAAGGTGTGAAAAATTTGAAGAGCTTCAAAAGGTGTGAAAAATATGAAGAGCTTCAAAAGGTGTAGAAAATGAGATTAGCATGAAATGGTCTGAAAATTAGGAGGAGCATGAAGTGTTGTTGAAAACCATGAAGAGCCTGAAAAGGTGTGAAAAATATGAAGAGCTACAAAAGGTGTGAAAAATGAGAGGAGCATGACAAGGTCTGAAAAATATTAGAAGTATGAAGTGGTGTTGAAAAACATGAAAAGCCTGAAAACGTGTGAAAAATATGAAGAGCTTCAAAAGGTGTGAAAAATATGAAGAGCTTCAAAATGTGTCAAAAATGACATCTGAATGAAACGGTCTGAAAAATAGGAGGAGCATGAAATGCTGTTGAAAAACCTGAAGAGCCTGAAATGGTGTGAAAAATATGAAGAGCTTCAAAAGGTGTTAAAAATTTGAGGAGCATGATACATTCTGAAAAATAGGAGGAGCATGATGTGGTGTCTAAAAACATGAAGAGCCTGAAAAGGTGTGAAAAATATGAAGAGATTCAAAAGGTGTGAGAAATATGAAGAGCTTCAAAATGTGTCAAAAATGAGATGAGCATGAAACGGTCTGAAAAATAAGAGGAGCATGAAGTTGTGTTGAAAAACATGAAGATCCTGAAAAGGTGTGAAAAATATGAAGAGCTTCAAAAGGTGTGACAAATGAGATGAGCATGAAACGGTCTGAAAAATAGGAGGAGCATGAAATGTGTTCAAAAACATGGAGAGCCTGAAAAGGTGTGAGAAATAAGAAGATCATCAAAGGGTGTGAAAAATATGAGGAGCATGAAACGGTCTCAAAAATAGGAGGAGCATGAAGCAGAGTTGAAAAACATGAAGAGCCTGAAAACCTGTGAAAAATATGAAGAGTTTCAAAAGGTGTGAAAAATATGACGAGCTTCAAAAGGTGTAAAAAATGAGATGACCATGAAACGGTCTGAAAAATAGGAGGAGCACGAAGTGGTGTTCAGAAACATGAAGAGACTGAAATGGTGTGAAAAATATGAAGAGTTTCAAAAGGTGTAAAAAATATGAGCAGCATGAAAAGGTCTGAAAATAGGAGGAGCATGAAACGGTGTTCAAAAACATGAAGAGCCTGAATATGTGTGAAAAATATGAAGAGCTTCAAAACATGTCAAAAATATGAGGAGCATGAAACGGTCTGAAAAATAGGAGGAGCATGAAGCGGTGTTGAAAAACATGAAGAGCCTGAAAACGTGTCAAAAATATGAAGAGCTTCAAAATGTGTCAAAAATATGAGGAGCATGAAATGGTCTGAAAAATTTGAGGAGCATGAAGCGGTGTTCAAAAACATGAAGAGCCTGAAAAGGTGTGAAAAATATGAAGAGCTTCAAAAGGTTGAAAAATATGAAGAGCTTCAAAAGGTGTCAAAAATGAGATGAGCATGAAACGGTCTGAAAAATTGGAAGAGCATGGAGTGGTGTTGAAAAACATGAAGAGCTTGAAAAGCTGTGAAAAATATGAAGAGCTTCAAAAGGTGTCAAAAATAAGAGGAGCTTGAAACGGTCTGAAAAATAGGAGAGGCATGAAGCGGTGTTGAAAAACATGAAGAGCCTGAAAAGATGTAAAAAATATGAAGAGCTTCAAAAGGTGTAAAAAATATGAGGAGCATGAAACGGACTGAAAAATCGGAGGAGCATGAAGCGGTGGTCAAAAACATGAGGAGCCTGAAAAGGTATGAGAAATATGAAGAGCTACAAAAGGTGTCAAAAATATGAGGAGAATGAAACGGTCTGAAATTTTGGAGGAGCATGAAGCGGTGTTCAAAAACATGAAGAGCCTGGAAGGGTGTCAAAAATATGAAGAGGCTGAAAACGTGTCAAAATATGAGGAGCATGAAACGGTCTGGAAAATAGGAGGAGCATGAAGCAGAGTTGAAAAACATGAAGAGCCTGAAAACCTGTGAAAAATAGGAAGAGTTTCAAAAGGTGTGGAAAATATGACGAGCTTCAAAAGGTGTAAAAAATGAGATGACCATGAAACGATCTGAAAAATAGAAGGAGCACGAAGTGGTGTTCAAAAACATGAAGAGACTGAAATGGTGTGAAAAATATGAAGAGTTTCAAAAGGTGTAAAAAATATGAGCAGCATGAAAAGGTCTGAAAATAGGAGGAGCATGAAACGGTGTTCAAAAACATGAAGAGCCTGAATATGTGTGAAAAATATGAAGAGCTTCAAAACATGCCAAAAATATGAGGAGCATGAAGCGGTGTTGAAAAACATGAAGAGCCTGAAAAGGTATGAAAAATATGAAGAGCTTCAAAAGGTGTCAAAAATATGAGGAGCATGAAAAGGTCTGAAAAATAAGAGGAGTATGAAGCGGTGTTGAAAAACATGAAGAGCCTGAAAAGGTATGAAAAATATGAAGAGCTTCAAAAGGTGTTAAAAATAAGAGGAGCTGAAACGGTCTGAAAAATAGGAGGAGCATGAAGCGGTGTTGAAAAACATGGAGAGCCTGAAAAGGTGTGAAAAATATGAAGAGCTATAAAAGGTGTGAAAAATATTTGGCGCATGAAACGGTCTGAAAAATAGGAGGAGCATGAAGTGGTGTTGAAATCATGAAGAGCCTGAAAAGGTGTGAAAAATATGAAGAGCTTCAACAGGTGTCAAAAATAGGAGGAGTATGAAACGGTCTGAGAAATAGTAGGAGCATGAAGCGGTGTTCAAAAACATGAAGAGCTTAAAAAAGTGTGAAAAATATGAGGAGCTTCAAAAGGTGTGAAATACATGAGGAGCAGTAAACGGTCTGAAAAATAGGAGGAGCATGAAGGGGTGTTGAAAAACATGAAGAGCCTGAAAAGGTGTGAAAAATATGAAGAGCTTCAAAATGTGTCAAAACTATGAGGAGCAGGAAACGGTTTAAAAAATAGGAGGGGCATGAAACGGTGTTCAAAAACATGAAGAGCCTGAAAAGGTGTGAAAAATATGAAGAGCCTCAAAAGGTGTCAAAAATATGAGGAGCATGAAACGGTCTGAAAAAATAGGAGGAGCATGAAGCGGTGTTGAAAAACATGAAGAGGCTGAAAACGTGTGAAAAACATGAAGAGCTTCAAAAGGTGTCAAAATGAGATAAGCAAGAAACGGTCTTAAAAATAGGAGGAGCATGAAGTGGTGTTGAAAAATATGAAGAGCCTGAAAAGGTGTGAAAACTATGAAGAGCTTCAAAAGGTGTCAAAAATATGAGGAGTATGTAACGGTCTGAAAATTAGGAGGAGCATGAAGTGGTGTTCAAAAACATGAAGAGCCTGAAAAGTTGTGAAAAATATGAAGAGCTTCAAAATGTGTCAAAAATATGAGGAGCTAAAAACGGTCTGAAAAATAGGAGGAGCATGAAGCGGTGGTCAAAAACATGAGGAGCCTGAAAAGGTATGAGAAATATGAAGAGCTACAAAAGGTGTCAAAAATATGAGGAGAATGAAACGGTCTGAAATTTTGGAGGAGCATGAAGCGGTGTTCAAAAACATGAAGAGCCTGGAAGGGTGTCAAAAATATGAAGAGGCTGAAAACGTGTCAAAATATGAGGAGCATGAAACGGTCTGGAAAATAGGAGGAGCATGAAGCAGAGTTGAAAAACATGAAGAGCCTGAAAACCTGTGAAAAATAGGAAGAGTTTCAAAAGGTGTGGAAAATATGACGAGCTTCAAAAGGTGTAAAAAATGAGATGACCATGAAACGATCTGAAAAATAGAAGGAGCACGAAGTGGTGTTCAAAAACATGAAGAGACTGAAATGGTGTGAAAAATATGAAGAGTTTCAAAAGGTGTAAAAAATATGAGCAGCATGAAAAGGTCTGAAAATAGGAGGAGCATGAAACGGTGTTCAAAAACATGAAGAGCCTGAATATGTGTGAAAAATATGAAGAGCTTCAAAACATGCCAAAAATATGAGGAGCATGAAGCGGTGTTGAAAAACATGAAGAGCCTGAAAAGGTATGAAAAATATGAAGAGCTTCAAAAGGTGTCAAAAATATGAGGAGCATGAAAAGGTCTGAAAAATAAGAGGAGTATGAAGCGGTGTTGAAAAACATGAAGAGCCTGAAAAGGTATGAAAAATATGAAGAGCTTCAAAAGGTGTTAAAAATAAGAGGAGCTGAAACGGTCTGAAAAATAGGAGGAGCATGAAGCGGTGTTGAAAAACATGGAGAGCCTGAAAAGGTGTGAAAAATATGAAGAGCTATAAAAGGTGTGAAAAATATTTGGCGCATGAAACGGTCTGAAAAATAGGAGGAGCATGAAGTGGTGTTGAAATCATGAAGAGCCTGAAAAGGTGTGAAAAATATGAAGAGCTTCAACAGGTGTCAAAAATAGGAGGAGTATGAAACGGTCTGAGAAATAGTAGGAGCATGAAGCGGTGTTCAAAAACATGAAGAGCTTAAAAAAGTGTGAAAAATATGAGGAGCTTCAAAAGGTGTGAAATACATGAGGAGCAGTAAACGGTCTGAAAAATAGGAGGAGCATGAAGGGGTGTTGAAAAACATGAAGAGCCTGAAAAGGTGTGAAAAATATGAAGAGCTTCAAAATGTGTCAAAACTATGAGGAGCAGGAAACGGTTTAAAAAATAGGAGGGGCATGAAACGGTGTTCAAAAACATGAAGAGCCTGAAAAGGTGTGAAAAATATGAAGAGCCTCAAAAGGTGTCAAAAATATGAGGAGCATGAAACGGTCTGAAAAAATAGGAGGAGCATGAAGCGGTGTTGAAAAACATGAAGAGGCTGAAAACGTGTGAAAAACATGAAGAGCTTCAAAAGGTGTCAAAATGAGATAAGCATGAAACGGTCTTAAAAATAGGAGGAGCATGAAGTGGTGTTGAAAAATATGAAGAGCCTGAAAACGTGTGAAAAATATGAAGAGCTTCAAAAGGTGTCAAAAATATGAGGAGCATGACACGGTCTGAAAAATAGGAAGAGCATGAAGCGGTGTTGAAACTCATGATGAGTCTGGAAAGGTGTGAAAAATTTGAAGAGCTTCAAAAGGTGTCAAAAATATGAGGAGTATGTAACGGTCTGAAAATTAGGAGGAGCATGAAGTGGTGTTCAAAAACATGAAGAGCCTGAAAAGTTGTGAAAAATATGAAGAGCTTCAAAATGTGTCAAAAATATGAGGAGCTAAAAACGGTCTGAAAAATAGGAGGAGCATGAAACGGTGTTCAAAAACCTGAAGAGCCTGAAAAGGTGTGAAAAATATGAAGAGCTTCAAAAGTTGTCAAAAATATGAGGAGCATGAACGGTCTGAAAAATAGAAGGAGGATGAAGCGGTGTTGAAAAACATGAAGACCCTGAAAAGGTGTGAAAACTATGAAGAGCTTTAAAAGGTGTTAAAAATATGAGGAGCATGAAACGGTCTGAAAAATAGGAGGAGCATGAATCGGAGTTGAGAAACATGAGGAGCTTGAAAAGGTGTGAAAAATATGAAGAGCTTCAAAAGCTGTGAAAAATACGAAGAGCTTCAAAAGGTGTCAAAAATGAGGTGAGCATGAAACGGTCTGAAAAATAGGAGGAGCATGAAGTGGTGTTGAAACACATGAAGAGCCTGAGATGGTGTGAAAAATATGAAGAGCTTCAAAAGGTGTGAAAAATATGAGGTGCATGAAATGGTCAGAAAAATAGGAGGATCATGAAATGGTGTTGAAAAACATGAAGAGCCTGAAAAGGTGTAAGAAATATGAAGAACTTGAAAAGGTGTCAAAAATATGAGGAGCAGGAAACGGTCTGAAAAATGAGAGGAGCATAAAACGGTGTTAAAAATCATGAAGAGCCTGAAAAGGTGTGAAAAATATGAAGAGCTTCAAAGGGTGTGAAATACATAAGGAGCATGAAACGGTCTGAAAAATAGGAGGAGCATGAATCTGGGCTCAAAAACATGAAGAGCCTGAAAAGGAGTGAAAAATATGAAGAGCTTCAAAAGGTGTCAAAATTATGAGGAAGATGAAACGATCTGAAATATATGAGGAGCATGAAGTGGTGTTGAAAAGCATGAAAAGCCTGAAAAGGTGTGAACAATATGAAGAGCTTCAAAAGGTGTCAAAAATATGAGGAGCATGAAACGGTTTGAAATATAGGAGGAGCGTGAAGTGGTGATGAAAAACATGAAGAGGCTGAAAAGGTGTGAAAAATATGAAAAGCTTCAAAAAGTGTCAAAAATATGAGGAGCAGGAAACGGTGTTCAAAAACATGAAGAGCCTGAAAACGCGTGCAAAACATGAAGAGCCTGAAAAGGTGTGAAAATAATGAAGAGCTTCAAAATGTTTCAAAAATATGAGGAGCATGAACGGTCTGAAAAATAGGAGGAGGATGAAGCGGTGTTGAAAAACATGAAAAGCCTGAAAAAGTGTCAAAAATATGAAGAGCTTCAAAAGGTGTGAAAAATATGAAGAGCTTCAAAATGTGTCTAAAATGAGATGAGCATGAAACGGTCTGAAAAATAGGAGGAGCATGTAGTCGTGTTGAAAAACATGAAGAGCCTGAAAAGGTGTGAAATGTATGAAGAGCTTTAAAAGATGTCAAAAATATGAGGAGCATGAAACTGTCTGAAAAATAGGAGGAGCATGAAACGGTGTTGAAAAACATGAAAAGCCTGAAAAAGTGTCAAAAATATGAAGAGTTTCAAAAGGTGTGAAAAATATGAAGAGCTTCAAAAGATGTCAAAAATATGAGGAGCATGAAACGGTCTGAAAAATAGTAGGAGCATAATGCGGTGTTCAAAAAAATGAAGAGCCTGAAAAGGTGTGAAAAATAGGAGGAGCTTCAAAAGATGTCAAAAATGTGAGGAGCATGAAACGGTCTGAAAAATAGGAGGAGCATGAAACGGTGTTCCAAAACATGAAGAGCCTCAAAAGGTGTGAAAAATATGAAGATCCTCAAAACGTGTCAAAAATATGAGGAGCACGAAACGGTCTGAAAAATAGGAGCAGCATGAAGCGGTGTTGAAAAACATGAAGAGACTGAAAACGTGTGAAAAATATGAAGAGCTTCAAAAGGTGTGAAAAATATGAAGAGCTTCAAAAGGTGTAAAAATGAGATGAGCATGAAACGGTCTGAAAAATACGAGGAGCATGAAACGGTCTCAAAAGTAGGAGGAGCATTAAACGGTTTTTAAAATAGGAGGACCATGAATCGGTGTTGAAAAACATGAAGAGCCTGAAAAGGTGTGAAATATATGAAGAGCTTCAAAAGGGGTAAAAAATAAGATGAGCATGAAACGGTCTGAAAAATAGGAGGAGCATGAAACGGTCTCACAAGTAGGAGGAGCATTAAACGGTCTTTAAAATGGGAGGAAAATGAAATGGTGTTGAAAAACATGAAGATCCTGAAAAGTTGTGAAATATATGAAGAGCTTCAAAAGGTGTCAAAAATATGAGGAGAAAGAAACGTTCTGAAAAATATGAGGAGCATGAAGCGTTGTTCAAAAACATGAAGAGCCTGAAAACGTGTGAAAAATATGAAGAGCTTCAAAAGCTGTCAAATATATGAGGAGCATGAAAGTTTCTGAAAATGAGTAGCATGAAATGGTGTTCAAAAACATAAAGAGCCTGGAAAGGTGTGAAAAATATGAAGAGCCTCAAAACGTGTCAAAAATATGAGGATCAGAAACGGTTTGAAAAATACAAGGAGCATGAAGCGGTTTTGAAAAACAAGGAGAGCCAGAAAAGGTGTGAAAAATATGAAGAGATTCAAAAGGTGTCAAAAATATGAGGAGCATAAAACGGTCTGAAAAATAGGAGGAGCATGAAGCGGTGTTCAAAAACATGAAGAGCCTAAAAAGGTGTGAAAAATATGAAGAGCGTCAAAAGCTGTCAAACATATGAGGAGCATGAAACGGTCTGAAAAATAGGAGGAGCATGAAGTGGTGTTGAAAATCATGAAGAGCCTTAAAAGGTGTGAAAAATATGAAGAGTTTCAAAAGGTGTGAAAAATATGAAGTGCTTCAAAAGGTGTAAAAAATGAGATGAGCATGAAACGGTCTGAAAAATAGGAGGAGCATGAAACGGTCTGAAAAATAGGAGGAGCATGAAGCGGTGTTCAAAAATATGATGAGCCTGAAAAGGTGTGAAAAATATGAAGAGCTTCAAAAGGTGTCAAAAATATGAGGAGCATGAAACGGTCTGAAAAATAGGAGGAGCATGAAGCGGTTTTCAAAAACATGGAGAGCCTGAAAAGTTTTGAAAAGTATGAAGAGCCTCAAAAGGTGTCAAAAATATATGGAGCATGAAATTGTTTGAAAAATAGGAGGAGCATGAAACTGTGTTCCAAAACATGAAGAGCCTGAAAACGTGTGAAAAATATGAAGAGCCTCAAAAGGTGTCAAAAATATGAGGAGCAAGAAACGGTCTGAAAAATAGGAGGAGCATGAAATGGTCTGAAAAATAGGAGGAGCATGAAGTTTTGTTGAAACTCATTAAGAGCCTGAAAAAGTGTGAAATATATGAAGAGGTTTAAAAGGTGTGAAAATATGAGGAGCACGAAAAGGTCTGAAAAATTGGAAGAGTATGAAGCGGTGCTGAATAACATGAAGAGCCTGAAAACGTGTGAAAAATATGAAGAGCTTCAAAAGGTGTGAAAAATGAGAGTAGCATGACAAGGTCTGAAAAATATTAGAAGCATGAAGTGGTGTTGAAAAACATGAAAAGCCTGAAAACGTGTGAATGATATGAAGAGCATCAAAAGGTGTGAAAAATATGAAGAGCTTCAAAAGGTGTCAAAAATGAGATGAGCATGAAACGGTCTAAAAAATAGGGAGAGCATGAAGTGGTGTTGAAAAACCTGAAGAGCCTGAAATGGTGTGAAAAATATGAAGAGCTTCAAAAGGTGTCAAAAATATGAGGAGCGTGAAACGGTCTGAAAAATAGGAGGAGCATGAAACGGTCTGAAAAATAGGAGGAGAATGAAACGGTGTGGAAAAACATGGAGAGTCTGAAAAGGTGTGAAAAACAGGAAGAGCTTCAAAGGGTTTCAAAAATATGAGGAACATGAAACGGTCTGAAAAACAGGAGGAGCATGAAGCGGTGTTCAAAAATATGATGAGCCTGAAAAGGTGTGAAAAATATGAAGAGCTTCAAAAGGTGTCAAAAATATGAGGAGCATGAATCGGTCTGAAAAATAGGAGGAGCATGAAGCGGTGTTCAAAAACATGGAGAGCCTGAAAATGTGTGAAAAGTATGAAGAGCCTCAAAAGGTGTCAAAAATATGAGGAGCATGAAATTGTTTGAAAAATAGGAGGAGCATGAAACGGTGTTCCAAAACATGAAGAGCCTGAAAAGGTGTGAAAAATATGAAGAGCCTCAAAAGGTGTCAAAAATATGAGGAGCAAGAAACGGTATGAAAAATAGGAGGAGCATGAATGGTGTTGAAAAAAAAGAAGAGACTGAAAACGTGTGAAAAATATGAAGAACTTCAAAAGGTGTGAAAAATATGAAGAGCTTCAAAAGTTGTCAAAAATGAGATGAGCATGAAACGGTCTGAAAAAGAGGAGGAACATGAAGTGGAGTTGAAAAACATGAAGAGCCTGAAAAGGTGTGAAATATATGAAGAGCTTCAAAAGGTGTCAAAAATATGAGGAGCATGAAACGGTCTGAAAATTAGGAGGAATATTAAGTGTTGTGAAATACATGAAGAGCCTGAAAAGGTGTGAAAAATATGAAGAGCTTTAAAAGGTGTCAAAAATATCAGGAGCATGAAACGGTCTGAAAAAATAGATGGAGCACGAAACGGTCTGAAAAAAAAGGAAGAGCATGAAACGCTGTGGAAAAACATGAAGAACCTGAAATGCTGTCAAAAATATGAGGAGCATGAAACGGTCTGAAATATAGGAGGAGCAGGAAGTGGTGTTGAAAAACATGAAGAGCCTGAAAAGGTGAAAAACATGAAGAGCTTCAAAAGGTGACAAAAATATGAGGAGCATGAAACGGTCTGAAAAATAGGAGGAGCATGAAGTGGTGTTGAAAAACATGAAGAGCCTGAAAAGGTGTGAAAAATAGGAAGAGCTTCAAAAGGTGTGAAAAATATGAAGAACTTCAAAAGGTGTCAAAAATGAGATGAGCATGAAACGGTCTGAAAAATAGGAGGAGCATGAAGTGGTGTTGAAAAACATGAAGAGCCTGAAAAGGTGTGAAATATATGAAGAGCTTCAAAAGGTGTCAAAAATATGAGGAGCATGAAACGGTCTGAAAAATAGGAGGAGCATGAAGTGGTGTTGAAAAACATGAAGAGCCTGAAAAGGTGTGAAAAATAGGAAGAGCTTCAAAAGGTGTGAAAAATATGAAGAACTTCAAAAGGTGTCAAAAATGAGATGAGCATGAAACGGTCTGAAAAATAGGAGGAGCATGAAGTGGTGTTGAAAAACATGAAGAGCCTGAAAAGGTGTGAAAAATAGGAAGAGCTTCAAAAGGTGTGAAAAATATGAAGAGCTTCAAAAGTTGTCAAAAATGAGATGAGCATGAAACGGTCTGAAAAAGAGGAGGAACATGAAGTGGAGTTGAAAAACATGAAGAGCCTGAAAAGGTGTGAAATATATGAAGAGCTTCAAAAGGTGTCAAAAATATGAGGAGCATGAAACGGTCTGAAAATTAGGAGGAATATTAAGTGTTGTGAAATACATGAAGAGCCTGAAAAGGTGTGAAAAATATGAAGAGCTTTAAAAGGTGTCAAAAATATCAGGAGCATGAAACGGTCTGAAAAAATAGATGGAGCACGAAACGGTCTGAAAAAAAAGGAAGAGCATGAAACGCTGTGGAAAAACATGAAGAACCTGAAATGCTGTCAAAAATATGAGGAGCATGAAACGGTCTGAAATATAGGAGGAGCAGGAAGTGGTGTTGAAAAACATGAAGAGCCTGAAAAGGTGAAAAACATGAAGAGCTTCAAAAGGTGACAAAAATATGAGGAGCATGAAACGGTCTGAAAAATAGGAGGAGCATGAAGTGGTGTTGAAAAACATGAAGAGCCTGAAAAGGTGTGAAAAATAGGAAGAGCTTCAAAAGGTGTGAAAAATATGAAGAACTTCAAAAGGTGTCAAAAATGAGATGAGCATGAAACGGTCTGAAAAATAGGAGGAGCATGAAGTGGTGTTGAAAAAAAGGAAGAGCCTGAATAGGTGTGAAAAATATGAAGAGCCTCACAAGGTGTCAAAAATGAGATGACCTTGAAACGGTCTGAAAAATAGGAGGAACATGAAGTGGTGTTGAAAAACATGAAGAGCCTTAAAAGGTGTGAAAAGTATGAAGACCTTCAAAAGGTGTCAAATATATGAGGAGCATGAAACGGCCTGAAAAATAGCAGGAGCATGAAGCGGTGTTCCAAAACATGAAGAGCCTTAAAAGGTGTGAAAAGTATGAAGAGCCTCAAAAGGTGTCAGAAATATGAGAAGCATGAAACGACTGAAAAATAGGAGGAGCATGAAGAGGTGTTGAAAAACATGAAGAATCTGAAAAGGTGTGAAATATATGAATAGCTTCAAAAGTTGTCAAATATATGAGGAGCATGAAACGGTCTGAAAAATAAGAGGAGCATGAAGCGCTGTTTAAAAACATGAAGAGCCTGAAAAGGTGTGAAACTTATGAAGAGCTTCAAAAGGTCTCAAAAATATGAGGATCATGAAATGGTCTGAAAAATAGGAGGAGCATGAAGCAGTGTTAAAAAACATGAAGAGCCTGAAAAGGTGTGAAAAATATAAAGAGGGTGTCAAAAATATGAGGAGCATGAAACGGTCTGAAAAATAGGAGGCTCATGAAACGGTGTTGAAAAACATGAATAGCCTGAAAACGTGTCAAAAATATGAAGAGCTTCAGGCTGGCAGGTAAAGCTGGGAGGTCCCGGCCGGGGGCGCCGGTTGGAGACATGATTGCAATGTGGGCCTTAGGATTTGAGTCAAAGAAAGAAGAAATTAAAAAGATGATAGCTGAAACTGACAAAGAAGGAATTGGCACCGTTAATTTTGAAGAATTTTTTGCCATAATGAGTGTAAAAATGAGTGAAAGGATGAAAAAGAAGAAATATTGAAGGCTTTCAAACTATTTGATGATGATGATACAGGAAGTATATCACTGAACAATATCAAGAGGGTTGCTAAGGAGCTAGGGGAAAATTTAACAGATGATGAACTTCAGGAAATGCTTGATGAGGCTGATCATGATGGGGATGGAGAAATAAACAAGGAAGAATTTTTGAAAAAGATGCAAAAGACCACTCTTTATTAACACTGTCTTTTGTGCCTTTTGGAAAGTTGTTAACACGTTTGTATTTGCTATAAGTTCCATAATAGCTGAATATATTCATATTCAGTGTTTAAGTTTATATACATAAACTGGTTTCTTGATGTCAAATCCATGTGAGAAGTTACATGTTGCTACCAATATGTTGTTAAATCTATAACATCAAGAAATAAAATGTAGTGACTTCCTTAAACTATGAATCTGAAGAACAGTATTAATTACAAGTGCTATTTTTAGAGCCCCAGGTTCTAAAACTTAGATTTTTTATTTAACTTATGGAAATTGGCCCCACATCATAAGCCAGCCATCACTTTCCCTATTATTTTCCTTTTGTGCAACTCTAAAAATGAACATTTGCTTTTTAACTGATTATTCAGATATGCAAAGTCTTAAATAAAACTGGCAGCAAGAAAAGGTGTGAAAAATATGAAGAGCTTCAAAAGGTGTCAAAAATATGAGGAGCACGAAACGGTCTGAAAAATAGAAGGAGCATGAAGCGGCATTGAAAAACATGAAGAGCTTGAAGGTGTGAAAAATATGAAGAGCTTCAAAACGTGTGAAAAATGAAAGGAGCATGAAAAGGTCTGAAAAATAGGAGGAGCATGAAGTGGTGTTGAAAAACATGAATAGCCTGAAAAGGTGTGAAATATATGAAGAGCTTCAAAAGGTGTGAAATACATGAGGAGCATGAAACGGTCTGAAAAATAGGAGAAGCATAAAGTGGTGTTCAAAAATTTGAAGAGCTTCTAAAGGTGTGAACAGTATGAAGAGCTTCATAAGGTGTCAAAAATATGAGGAGCCTGATACGGTCTGAAAAATAGGAGGAGCATGAAGCGGTGTTCAAAAATTTGAAGAGCTTCTAAAGGTGTGAAAAATATGAAGAGCTTCATAAGGTGTCAAAATATGAGGAGCCTGAAACGGTCTGAAAAAAAGGAGGAGCATGAAGTGGTGTTGAAAAACATGAAGAGCCTGAAAAGCTGTGAAAAATATGAAGAGCTTCATAAGTTGTCAAAAATATGAGGAGCCTGAAACGGTCTGAAAAATAGGAGGAGCATGATGTGGTGTGCAAAAACATGAAGAGCCTGAAAATGTGTGAAAAATATGAAGACCTTCATAAGTTGTCAAAAATATGAGGAGCCTGAAACGGTCTGAAAAATAGGAGGAGCATGAGGTGGTGTGCAAAAACATGAAGAGCCTGAAAATGTGTGAAAAATATAAAGAGCTTCAAAAGGTGTCAAAAATATGAGGAGCATGAAACGGTCTGAAAAATAGTAGGAGCATAAAGCGGTGTTCAAAAACATGAAGAGCCTGAAAAGGTGTGAAAAATAGGAGGAGCTTCAAACGATGTCAAAAATGTGAGGAGCATGAAACGGTCTGAAAAATAGGAGGAGCATGAAACGGTGTTCCAAAACATGAAGAGCCTCAAAAGGTGTGAAATATATGAAGATCCTCAAAACGTGTCAAAAATATGAGGAGCACGAAACGGTCTGAAAAATAGGAGGAGCATGAAGCGGTGTTGCAAAACATGAAGAGACTGAAAACGTGTGAAAAATATGAAGAGCTTCAAATGGTGTGAAAAATATGAAGAGCTTCAAAAGGTGTAAAAATGAGATGAGCATGAAACGGTCTGAAAAATAGGAGGAGCATGAAACGGTCTCAAAAGTAGGAGGAGCATTAAACGGTTTTTAAAATAGGAGGACCATGAAACGGTGTTGAAAAACATGAAGAGCCTGAAAAGGTGTGAAATATATGAAGAGCTTCAAAAGGGGTAAAAAATAAGATGAGCATGAAACGGTCTGAAAAATAGGAGGAGCATGAAACGGTCTCACAAGTAGGAGGAGCATTAAACGGTCTTTAAAATGGGAGGAAAATGAAACGGTGTTGAAAAACATGAAGATCCTGAAAAGTTGTGAAATATATGAAGAGCTTCAAAAGGTGTCAAAAATATGAGGAGAAAGAAAAGGTCTGAAAAATATGAGGAGCATGAAGCGTTGTTCAAAAACATGAAGAGCCTGAAAAGGTGTGAAAAATATGAAGAGCTTCAAAAGCTGTCAAATATATGAGGAGCATGAAAGTTTCTGAAAATGAGTAGCATGAAATGGTGTTCAAAAACATAAAGAGCCTGGAAAGGTGTGAAAAATATGAAGAGCCTCAAAACGTGTCAAAAATATGAGGATCATGAAACGGTTTGAAAAATAGTAGGAGCATGAAGCGGTTTTGAAAAACAAGGAGAGCCAGAAAAGGTGTGAAAAATATGAAGAGATTCAAAAGGTGTCAAAAATATGAGGAGCATGAAACGGTCTGAAAAATAGGAGGAGCATGAAGCGGTGTTCAAAAACATGAAGAGCCTAAAAAGGTGTGAAAAATATGAAGAGCGTCAAAAGCTGTCAAACATATGAGGAGCATGAAACGGTCTGAAAAATAGGAGGAGCATGAAGCGGTGTTGAAAATCATGAAGAGCCTTAAAAGGTGTGAAAAATATGAAGAGTTTCAAAAGGTGTGAAAAATATGAAGAGCTTCAAAAGGTGTAAAAAATGAGATGAGCATGAAACGGTCTGAAAAATAGGAGGAGCATGAAACGGTCTGAAAAATAGAAGGAGCATGAAGCGGTGTTCAAAAATATGATGAGCCTGAAAAGGTGTGAAAAATATGAAGAGCTTCAAAAGGTGTCAAAAATATGAGGAGCATGAAACGGTCTGAAAAATAGGAGGAGCATGAAGCGGTTTTCAAACACATGGAGAGCCTGAAAAGTTTTGAAAAGTATGAAGAGCCTCAAAAGGTGTCAAAAATATGAGGAGCATGAAATTGTTTGAAAAATAGGAGGAGCATGAAACTGTGTTCCAAAACATGAAGAGCCTGAAAACGTGTGAAAAATATGAAGAGCCTCAAAAGGTGTCAAAAATATGAGGAGCAAGAAACGGTCTGAAAAATAGGAGGAGCATGAAACGGTCTGAAAAATAGGAGGAGCATGAAGTGTTGTTGAAACTCATTAAGAGCCTGAAAAAGTGTGAAATATATGAAGAGGTTTAAAAGGTGTGAAAATATGAGGAGCATGAAACGGTCTGAAAAATTGGAAGAGTATGAAGCGGTGCTGAATAACATGAAGAGCCTGAAAACGTGTGAAAAATATGAAGAGCTTCAAAAGGTGTGAAAAATGAGAGTAGCATGACAAGGTCTGAAAAATATTAGAAGCATGAAGTGGTGTTGAAAAACATGAAAAGCCTGAAAACGTGTGAATGATATGAAGAGCATCAAAAGGTGTCAAAAATGAGATGAGCATGAAACGGTCTAAAAAATAGGGAGAGCATGAAGTGGTGTTGAAAAACCTGAAGAGCCTGAAATGGAGTGAAAAATATGAAGAGCTTCAAAAAGTGTCAAAAATATGTGGAGCGTGAAACGGTCTGAAAAATAGGAGGAGCATGAAATGGTCTGAAAAATAGGAGGAGCATGAAACGGTGTGGAAAAACATGGAGAGTCTGAAAAGGTGTGAAAAATAGGAAGAGCTTCAAAGGGTTTCAAAAATATGAGGAGCATGAAACGGTCTGAAAAACAGGAGGAGCATGAAGCGGTGTTCAAAAATATGATGAGCCTGAAAAGGTGTGAAAAATATGAAGAGCTTCAAAAGGTGTCAAAAATATGAGGAGCATGAAATGATCTGAAAAATAGGAGGAGCATGAAGCGGTGTTCAAAAACATGGAGAGCCTGAAAAGGTGTGAAAAGTATGAAGAGCCTCAAAAGGTGTCAAAAATATGAGGAGCATGAAATTGTTTGAAAAATAGGAGGAGTATGAAACGGTGTTCCAAAACATGAAGAGCCTGAAAAGGTGTGAAAAATATGAAGAGCCTCAAAAGGTGTCAAAAATATGAGGAGCAAGAAACGGTCTGAAAAATAGGAGGAGCATGAATGGTGTTGAAAAAAAAGAAGAGACTGAAAACGTGTGAAAAATATGAAGAACTTCAAAAGGTGTGAAAAATATGAAGAGCTTCAAAAGGTGTCAAAAATGAGATGAGCATGAAACGGTCTGAAAAAGAGGAGGAACATGAAGTGGAGTTGAAAAACATGAAGAGCCTGAAAAGGTGTGAAATATATGAAGAGCCTCAAAAGGTGTCAAAAATATGAGGAGCATGAAACAGTCTGAAAATTAGGAGGAATATTAAGTGTTGTGAAATACATGAAGAGCCTGAAAAGGTGTGAAAAATATGAAGAGCTTTAAAAGGTGTCAAAAATATCAGGAGCATGAAACGGTCTGAAAAAATAGATGGAGCACGAAACGGTCTGAAAAAAAAGGAAGAGCATGAAACGCTGTGGAAAAACATGAAGAACCTGAAATGCTGTCAAAAATATGAGGAGCATGAAACGGTCTGAAATATAGGAGGAGCAGGAAGTGGTGTTGAAAAACATGAAGAGCCTGAAAAGGTGAAAAACATGAAGAGCTTCAAAAGGTGACAAAAATATGAGGAGCATGAAACGGTCTGAAAAAGAGGAGGAGCATGAAGTGGTGTTGAAAAACATGAAGAGCCTGAAAAGGTGTGAAAAATAGGAAGAGCTTCAAAAGGTGTGAAAAATATGAAGAACTTCAAAAGGTGTCAAAAATGAGATGAGCATGAAACGGTCTGAAAAATAGGAGGAGCATGAAGTGGTGTTGAAAAAAAGGAAGAGCCTGAATAGGTGTGAAAAATATGAAGAGCCTCACAAGGTGTCAAAAATGAGATGACCTTGAAACGGTCTGAAAAATAGGAGGAACATGAAGTGGTGTTGAAAAACATGAAGAGCCTTAAAAGGTGTGAAAAGTATGAAGAGCTTCAAAAGGTGTCAAATATATGAGGAGCATGAAACGGCCTGAAAAATAGCAGGAGCATGAAGCGGTGTTCCAAAGCATGAAGAGCCTTAAAAGGTGTGAAAAGTATGAAGAGCCTCAAAAGGTGTCAGAAATATGAGAAGCATGAAACGACTGAAAAATAGGAGGAGCATGAAGAGGTGTTGAAAAACATGAAGAATCTGAAAAGGTGTGAAATATATGAATAGCTTCAAAATTTGTCAAATATATGAGGAGCATGAAATGGTCTGAAAAATAAGAGGAGCATGAAGCGCTGTTTAAAAACATGAAGAGCCTGAAAAGGTGTGAAACTTATGAAGAGCTTCAAAAGGTCTCCAAAATATGAGGATCATGAAATGGTCTGAAAAATAGGAGGAGCATGAAGCAGTGTTAAAAAACATGAAGAGCCTGAAAAGGTGTGAAAAATATAAAGAGGGTGTCAAAAATATGAGGAGCATGAAACGGTCTGAAAAATAGGAGGCTCATGAAACGGTGTTGAAAAACATGAATAGCCTGAAAACGTGTCAAAAATATGAAGAGCTTCAGGCTGGCAGGTAAAGCTGGGAGGTCCCGGCCGGGGGCGCCGGTTGGAGACATGATTGCAATGTGGGCCTTAGGATTTGAGCCAAAGAAAGAAGAAATTAAAAAGATGATAGCTGAAACTGACAAAGAAGGAATTGGCACCGTTAATTTTGAAGAATTTTTTTGCCATAATGAGTGTAAAAATGAGTGAAAGGATGAAAAAGAAGAAATATTGAAGGCTTTCAAACTATTTGATGATGATGATACAGGAAGTATATCACTGAACAATATCAAGAGGGTTGCTAAGGAGCTAGGGGAATATTTAACAGATGATGAACTTCAGGAAATGCTTGATGAGGCTGATCATGATGGAGATGGAGAAATAAACAAGGAAGAATTTTTGAAAATGATGCAAAAGACCACTCTTTATTAACACTGTCTTTTGTGCCTTTTGGAAAGTTGTTAACACGTTTGTATTTGCTATAAGTTCCATAATAGCTGAATATATTCATATTCAGTGTTTAAGTTTATATACATAAACTGGTTTCTTGATGTCAAATCCATGTGAGAAGTTACATGCTGCTACCAATATGTTGTTAAATCTATAACATCAAGAAATAAAATGTAGTGACTTCCTTAAACTATGAATCTGAAGAACAGTATTAATTACAAGTGCTATTTTTAGAGCCCAGGGTTCTAAAACTTAGATTTTTTATTTAACTTATGGAAATTGGCCCCACATCATAAGCCAGCCATCACTTTCCCTATTATTTTCCTTTTGTGCAACTCTAAAAATGAACATTTGCTTTTTAACTGATTATTCAGATATACAAAGTCTTAAATAAAACTGGCAGCAACAAAAGGTGTGAAAAATATGAAGAGCTTCAAAACGTGTGAAAAATGAAAGGAGCATGAAAAGGTCTGAAAAATAGGAGGAGCATGAAGTGGTGTTGAAAAACATGAATAGCCTGAAAAGGTGTGAAATATATGAAGAGCTTCAAAAGGTGTGAAATACATGAGGAGCATGAAACGGTCTGAAAAATAGGAGAAGCATAAAGTGGTGTTCAAAAATTTGAAGAGCTTCTAAAGGTGTGAACAGTATGAAGAGCTTCATAAGGTGTCAAAAATATGAGGAGCCTGATACGGTCTGAAAAATAGGAGGAGCATGAAGCAGTGTTCAAAAATTTGAAGAGCTTCTAAAGGTGTGAAAAATATGAAGAGCTTCATAAGGTGTCAAAATATGAGGAGGATGAAACGGTCTGAAAAAAAGGAGGAGCATGAAGTGGTGTTGAAAAACATGAAGAGCCTGAAAAGCTGTGAAAAATATGAAGAGCTTCATAAGTTGTCAAAAATATGAGGAGCCTGAAACGGTCTGAAAAATAGGAGGAGCATGAGGTGGTGTGCAAAAACATGAAGAGCCTGAAAATGTGTGAAAAAAATAAAGAGCTTCAAAATGTGTCAAAAATATGAGGAGCATGAAACGATCTGAAAAATAGTAGGAGAATAAAGCGGTGTTCAAAAACATGAAGAGCTTGAAAAGGTGTGAAAAATAGGAGGAGCTTCAAAAGATGTCAAAAATGTGAGGAGCATGAAACGGTCTGAAAAATAGGAGGAGCATGAGGTGGTGTGCAAAAACATGAAGAGCCTGAAAATGTGTGAAAAATATGAAGACCTTCATAAGTTGTCAAAAATATGAGGAGCCTGAAACGGTCTGAAAAATAGGAGGAGCATGAGGTGGTGTGCAAAAACATGAAGAGCCTGAAAATGTGTGAAAAAAATAAAGAGCTTCAGAGGTGTCAAAAATATGAGGAGCATGAAACGGTCTGAAAAATAGTAGGAGCTTAAAGCGGTGTTCAAAAACATGAAGAGCCTGAAAAGGTGTGAAAAACAGAAGGAGCTTCAAAAGATGTCAAAAATGTGAGGAGCATGAAACGGTCTGAAAAATAGGAGGAGCATGAAACGGTGTTCCAAAACATGAAGAGCCTCAAAAGGTGTGAAATATATGAAGATCCTCAAAACGTGTCAAAAATATGAGGAGCACGAAACGGTCTGAAAAATAGGAGGAGCATGAAGCGGTGTTGAAAAACATGAAGAGACTGAAAACGTGTGAAAAATATGAAGAGCTTCAAAAGGTGTGAAAAATATGAAGAGCTTCAAAAGGTGTAAAAATGAGATGAACATGAAACGGTCTGAAAAATAGGAGGAGCATGAAACGGTCTCAAAAGTAGGAGGAGCATTAAACGGTTTTTAAAATAGGAGGACCATGAAACGGTGTTGAAAAACATGAAGAGCCTGAAAAGGTGTGAAATATATGAAGAGCTTCGAAAGGGGTAAAAAATAAGATGAGCATGAAACCGTCTGAAAAAGAGGAGGAGCATGAAACGGTCTCACAAGTAGGAGGAGCATTAAACGGTCTTTAAAATGGGAGGAAAATGAAACGGTGTTGAAAAACATAAAGATCCTGAAAAGTTGTGAAATATATGAAGAGCTTCAAAAGGTGTCAAAAATATGAGGAGAAAGAAACGGTCTGAAAAATATGAGGAGCATGAAGCGTTGTTCAAAAACATGAAGAGCCTGAAAAGGTGTGAAAAATATGAAGAGCTTCAAAAGCTGTCAAATATATGAAGAGCATGAAAGTTTCTGAAAATGAGTAGCATGAAATGGTGTTCAAAAACATAAAGAGCCTGGAAAGGTGTGAAAAATATGAAGAGCCTCAAAACGTGTCAAAAAATATGAGGATCATGAAACGGTTTGAAATATAGGAGGAGCATGAAGCGGTTTTGAAAAACAAGGAGAGCCAGAAAAGGTGTGAAAAATATGAAGAGATTCAAAAGGTGTCAAAAATATGAGGAGCATGAAACGGTCTGAAAAATAGGAGGAGCATGAAGCGGTGTTCAAAAACATGAAGAGCCTAAAAAGTTGTGAAAAATATGAAGAGCGTCAAAAGCTGTCAAACATATGAGGAGCATGAAACGGTCTGAAAAATAGGAGGAGCATGAAGCGGTGTTGAAAATCATGAAGAGCCTTAAAAGGTGTGAAAAATATGAAGAGTTTCAAAAGGTGTGAAAAATATGAAGAGCTTCAAAATGTGTAAAAAATGAGATGAGCATGAAACGGTCTGAAAAATAGGAGGAGCATGAAACGGTCTGAAAAATAGAAGGAGCATGAAGCGGTGTTCAAAAATATGATGAGCCTGAAAAGGTGTGAAAAATATGAAGAGCTTCAAAAGGTGTCAAAAATATGAGGAGCATGAAACGGTCTGAAAAATAGGAGGAGCATGAAGCAGTTTTCAAAAACATGGAGAGCCTGAAAAGTTTTGAAAATTATGAAGAGCCTCAAAAGGTGTCAAAAATATGAGGAGCATGAAATTGTTTGAAAAATAGGAGGAGCATGAAACTGTGTTCCAAAACATGAAGAGCCTGAAAAGGTGTGAAAAATATGAAGAGCCTCAAAAGGTGTCAAAAATATGAGGAGCAAGAAACGGTCTGAAAAATAGGAGGAGCATGAAACGGTCTGAAAAATAGGAGGAGCATGAAGTGTTGTTGAAACTCATTAAGAGCCTGAAAAAGTGTGAAATATATGAAGAGGTTTAAAAGGTGTGAAAATATGAGGAGCATGAAACGGTCTGAAAAATTGGAAGAGTATGAAGCGGTGCTGAATAACATGAAGAGCCTGAAAACGTGTGAAAAATATGAAGAGCTTCAAAAGGTGTGAAAAATGCGAGTAGCATGACAAGGTCTGAAAAATATTAGAAGCATGAAGTGGTGTTGAAAAACATGAAAAGCCTGAAAACGTGTGAAAGATATGAAGAGCATCAAAAGGTGTGAAAAATATGAAGAGCTTCAAAAGGTGTCAAAAATGAGATGAGCATGAAACGGTCTAAAAAATAGGGAGAGCATGAAGTGGTGTTGAAAAACCTGAAGAGCCTGAAATGGTGTGAAAAATATGAAGAGCTTCAAAAGGTGTCAAAAATATGAGGAGCGTGAAACGGTCTGAAAAATAGGAGGAGCATGAAATGGTCTGAAAAATAGGAGGAGCATGAAACGGTGTGGAAAAACATGGAGAGTCTGAAAAGGTGTGAAAAATCGGAAGAGCTTCAAAGGGTTTCAAAAATATGAGGAACATGAAACGGTCTGAAAAACAGGAGGAGCATGAAGCGGTGTTCAAAAATATGATGAGCCTGAAAAGGTGTGGAAAATATGAAGAGCTTCAAAAGGTGTCAAAAATATGAGGAGCATGAAACGGTCTGAAAAATAGGAGGAGCATGAAGCGGTGTTCAAAAACATGGAGAGCCTGAAAAGGTGTGAAAAGTATGAAGAGCCTCAAAAGGTGTCAAAAATATGAGGAGCATGAAATTGTTTGAAAAATAGGAGGAGCATGAAACGGTGTTCCAAAACATGAAGAGCCTGAAAAGGTGTGAAAAATATGAAGAGCCTCAAAAGGTGTCAAAAATATGAGGAGCAAGAAACGGTCTGAAAAATAGGAGGAGCATGAATGGTGTTGAAAAAAAAGAAGAGACTGAAAACGTGTGAAAAATATGAAGAACTTCAAAAGGTGTGAAAAATATGAAGAGCTTCAAAAGGTGTCAAACATGAGATGAGCATGAAACGGTCTGAAAAAGAGGAGGAACATGAAGTGGAGTTGAAAAACATGAAGTGCCTGTAAAGGTGTGAAATATATGAAGAGCTTCAAAAGGTGTCAAAAATATGAGGAGCATGAAACGGTCTGAAAATTAGGAGGAATATTAAGTGTTGTGAAATACATGAAGAGCCTGAAAAGATGTGAAAAATATGAAGAGCTTTAAAAGGTGTCAAAAATATCAGGAGCATGAAACGGTCTGAAAAAATAGATGGAGCACGAAACGGTCTGAAAAAAAAGGAAGAGCATGAAACGCTGTGGAAAAACATGAAGAACCTGAAATGCTGTCAAAAATATGAGGAGCATGAAACGGTCTGAAATATAGGAGGAGCAGGAAGTGGTGTTGAAAAACATGAAGAGCCTGAAAAGGTGAAAAACATGAAGAGCTTCAAAAGGTGTGAAAAATATGAAGAACTTCAAAAGGTGTCAAAAATGAGATGAGCATGAAACGGTCTGAAAAATAGGAGGAGCATGAAGTGGTGTTGATAAAAAGGAAGAGCCGGAATAGGTGTGAAAAATATGAAGAGCCTCACAAGGTGTCAAAAATGAGATGACCTTGAAACGGTCTGAAAAATAGGAGGAACATGAAGTGGTGTTGAAAAACATGAAGAGCCTTAAAAGGTGTGAAAACTATGAAGAGCTTCAAAAGGTGTCAAATATATGAGGAGCATGAAACGGCCTGAAAAACAGCAGGAGCATGAAGCGGTGTTCCAAAACATGAAGAGCCTTAAAAGGTGTGAAAAGTATGAAGAGCCTCAAAAGGTGTCAGAAATATGAGAAGCATGAAACGACTGAAAAATAGGAGGAGCATGAAGAGGTGTTGAAAAACATGAAGAATCTGAAAAGGTGTGAAATATATGAATAGCTTCAAAAGTTGTCAAATATATGAGGAGCATGAAACGGTCTGAAAAATAAGAGGAGCATGAAGCGCTGTTTAAAAACATGAAGAGCCTGAAAAGGTGTGAAACTTATGAAGAGCTTCAAAAGGTCTCCAAAATATGAAGATCATGAAATGGTCTGAAAAATAGGAGGAGCATGAAGCAGTGTTAAAAAACATGAAGAGCCTGAAAAGGTGTGAAAAATATAAAGAGGGTGTCAAAAATATGAGGAGCATGAAACGGTCTGAAAAATAGGAGGCTCATGAAACGGTGTTGAAAAACATGAATAGCCTGAAAACGTGTCAAAAATATGAAGAGCTTCAGGCTGGCAGGTAAAGCTGGGAGGTCCCGGCCGGGGGCGCCGGTTGGAGACATGATTGCAATGTGGGCCTTAGGATTTGAGCCAAAGAAAGAAGAAATTAAAAAGATGATAGCTGAAACTGACAAAGAAGGAATTGGCACCGTTAATTTTGAAGAATTTTTTGCCATAATGAGTGTAAAAATGAGTGAAAGGATGAAAAAGAAGAAATATTGAAGGCTTTCAAACTATTTGATGATGATGATACAGGAAGTATATCACTGAACAATATCAAGAGGGTTGCTAAGGAGCTAGGGGAAAATTTAACAGATGATGAACTTCAGGAAATGCTTGATGAGGCTGATCATGATGGGGATGGAGAAATAAACAAGGAAGAATTTTTGAAAATGATGCAAAAGACCACTCTTTATTAACACTGTCTTTTGTGCCTTTTGGAAAGTTGTTAACACGTTTGTATTTGCTATAAGTTCCATAATAGCTGAATATATTCATATTCAGTGTTTAAGTTTATATACATAAACTGGTTTCTTGATGTCAAATCCATGTGAGAAGTTACATGTTGCTACCAATATGTTGTTAAATCTATAACATCAAGAAATAAAATGTAGTGACTTCCTTAAACTATGAATCTGAAGAACAGTATTAATTACAAGTGCTATTTTTAGAGCCCCAGGTTCTAAAACTTAGATTTTTTATTTAACTTATGGAAATTGGCCCCACATCATAAGCCAGCCATCACTTTCCCTATTATTTTCCTTTTGTGCAACTCTAAAAATGAACATTTGCTTTTTAACTGATTATTCAGATATGCAAAGTCTTAAATAAAACTGGCAGCAACAAAAGGTGTGAAAAATATGAAGAGCTTCAAAAGGTGTCAAAAGTATGAGGAGCACGAAACGGTCTGAAAAATAGAAGGAGCATGAAGCGGCATTGAAAAACATGAAGAGCTTGAAGGTGTGAAAAATATGAAGAGGTTCAAAAGGTGTCAAAAATGAGATGAGCATGAAACGGTCTGAAAAATTGGAGGAGCATGAACTGGTGTTCAACAACATGAAGAGCCTGAAAAGGTGTGAAAAATATGAAGAGCTTCAAAAGGTGTGAAAAATATGAGGAGCAAGAAACGGTTTGAAAAATAGGAGGAACATGAAGCGGTGTTCAAAAACATGAAGAGCCTGAAAAGGTGTGAAAAATATGACGAGCTTCAAAAGGTGTCAAAATATGAGGAGCAAGAAACGGTCTCAAAAATAGGAGGAGCATGAAGCGGTGTCCAAAAACTTGGAGAGCCTGAAACGGAGTGAAAAATATGAAGAGCTGCAAAAGTTGTCAAAAATATGAGGAGCATGAAACAGTCTCAAAAATAGGAGGAGCGTGAAGTGGTGTTGAAAGACATGAAGAGCCTGAAAACGTGTGAAAAATATGAAGAGCTTCAAAAGGTGTCAAAAATATGAGGAGCATGAAACGGTCTGAAAAATAGGAGGATCATGAAGTGGTGTTGAAAAAGATGAAGAGCCTGAAAAGATGTGAAAAATATGAAGAGCTTCAAAAGGTGTGAAAAATATGAGGAGCATGAAACGGTATGAAAAAGAGGAGGATCATGAAGCGGTGTTCAAAAATATGAAGAGCCTGAAAAGGTGTGAAAAATATGAAGAGCTTCAAAAGGTTTCAAAAATATGAGGAGCATGAAAAAGTCCGAAAAATACGAGGGGCATGAAGCGGTGTTCAAAAACTTGAAAAGCCTGAAAACGTGTGAAAAATATGAAGAGCTTCAAAAGGTTTCAAAAATATGAGGAGCATGAAACGGTCTGAAAAATAAGAGGAGCATGAAGCGGTGTTAAAAAACAAGAAGAGCCTGAAAAGGTTTGAAAAATATGAAGAGCTTTAAAAGGTGTGAAAAATATGAGGAGCTTGAAACGGTCTGAAAAATAGGAGGAGGATGAAGCGGTGTTCAAAAACATGAAGAGCCTAAAAAGGTGTGAAAAATATGAAGAGCGTCAAAAGCTGTCAAACATATGAGGAGCATGAAACGGTCTGAAAAATAGGAGGAGCATGAAGCGGTGTTGAAAATCATGAAGAGCCTTAAAAGGTGTGAAAAATATGAAGAGTTTCAAAAGGTGTGAAAAATATGAAGTGCTTCAAAAGGTGTAAAAAATGAGATGAGCATGAAACGGTCTGAAAAATAGGAGGAGCATGAAACGGTCTGAAAAATAGGAGGAGCATGAAGCGGTGTTCAAAAATATGATGAGCCTGAAAAGGTGTGAAAAATATGAAGAGCTTCAAAAGGTGTCAAAAATATGAGGAGCATGAAACGGTCTGAAAAATAGGAGGAGCATGAAGCGGTTTTCAAAAACATGGAGAGCCTGAAAAGTTTTGAAAAGTATGAAGAGCCTCAAAAGGTGTCAAAAATATGAGGAGCATGAAATTGTTTGAAAAATAGGAGGAGCATGAAACTGTGTTCCAAAACATGAAGAGCCTGAAAAGGTGTGAAAAATATGAAGAGCCTCAAAAGGTGTCAAAAATATGAGGAGCAAGAAACGGTCTGAAAAATAGGAGGAGCATGAAACGGTCTGAAAAATAGGAAGAGCATGAAGTGTTGTTGAAACTCATTAAGAGCCTGAAAAAGTGTGAAATATATGAAGAGGTTTAAAAGGTGTGAAAATATGTGGAGCATGAAACGGTCTGAAAAATTGGAAGAGTATGAAGCGGTGCTGAATAACATGAAGAGCCTGAAAACGTGTGAAAAATATGAAGAGCTTCAAAAGGTGTGAAAAATGAGAGTAGCATGACAAGGTCTTAAAAATATTAGAAGCATGAAGTGGTGTTGAAAAACATGAAAAGCCTGAAAACGTGTGAAAGATATGAAGAGCATCAAAAGTTGTGAAAAATATGAAGAGCTTCAAAAGGTGTCAAAAATGAGATGAGCATGAAACGGTCTAAAAAATAGGGAGAGCATGAAGTGGTGTTGAAAAACCTGAAGAGCCTGAAATGGTGTGAAAAATATGAAGAGCTTCAAAAGGTGTCAAAAATATGAGGAGCGTGAAACGGTTTGAAAAATAGGAGGAGCATGAAATGGTCTGAAAAATAGCAGGAGCATGAAACGGTGTGGAAAAACATGGAGAGTCTGAAACGGTGTGAAAAATAGGAAGAGCTTCAAAGGGTTTCAAAAATATGAGGAACATGAAACGGTCTGAAAAACAGGAGGAGCATGAAGCGGTGTTCAAAAATATGATGAGCCTGTAAAGGTGTGAAAAATATGAAGAGCTTCAAAAGGTGTCAAAAATATGAGGAGCATGAAACGGTCTGAAAAATAGGAGGAGCATGAAGCGGTGTTCAAAAACATGGAGAGCCTGAAAAGGTGTGAAAAGTATGAAGAGCCTCAAAAGGTGTCAAAAATATGAGGAGCATGAAATTGTTTGAAAAATAGGAGGAGCATGAACGGTGTTCCAAAACATGAAGAGCCTGAAAAGGTGTGAAAAATATGAAGAGCCTCAAAAGGAGTCAAAAATATGAGGAGCAAGAAACGGTCTGAAAAATAGGAGGAGCATGAATGGTGTTGAAAAAAAAGAAGAGACTGAAAACGTGTGAAAAATATGAAGAACTTCAAAAGGTGTGAAAAATATGAAGAGCTTCAAAAGGTGTCAAAAATGAGATGAGCATGAAACGGTCTGAAAAAGAGGAGGAACATGAAGTGGAGTTGAAAAACATGAAGAGCCTGAAAAGGTGTGAAATATATGAAGAGCTTCAAAAGGTGTCAAAAATATGAGGAGCATGAAACGGTCTGAAAATTAGGAGGAATATTAAGTGTTGTGAAATACATGAAGAGCCTGAAAAGGTGTGAAAAATATGAAGAGCTTTAAAAGGTGTCAAAAATATCAGGAGCATGAAACGGTCTGAAAAAATAGATGGAGCACGAAACGGTCTGAAAAAAAAGGAAGAGCATGAAACGCTGTGGAAAAACATGAAGAACCTGAAATGCTGTCAAAAATATGAGGAGCATGAAACGGTCTGAAATATAGGAGGAGCAGGAAGTGGTGTTGAAAAACATGAAGAGCCTGAAAAGGTGAAAAACATGAAGAGCTTCAAAAGGTGACAAAAATATGAGGAGCATGAAACGGTCTGAAAAATAGGAGGAGCATGAAGTGGTGTTGAAAAACATGAAGAGCCTGAAAAGGTGTGAAAAATAGGAAGAGCTTCAAAAGGTGTGAAAAATATGAAGAACTTCAAAAGGTGTCAAAAATGAGATGAGCATGAAACGGTCTGAAAAATAGGAGGAGCATGAAGTGGTGTTGAAAAAAAGGAAGAGCCTGAATAGGTGTGAAAAATATGAAGAGCCTCACAAGGTGTCAAAAATGAGATGACCTTGAAACGGTCTGAAAAATAGGAGGAACATGAAGTGGTGTTGAAAAACATGAAGAGCCTTAAAAGGTGTGAAAAGTATGAAGAGCTTCAAAAGGTGTCAAATATATGAGGAGCATGAAACGGCCTGAAAAATAGCAGGAGCATGAAGCGGTGTTCCAAAACATGAAGAGCCTTAAAAGGTGTGAAAAGTATGAAGAGCCTCAAAAGGTGTCAGAAATATGAGAAGCATGAAACGACTGAAAAATAGGAGGAGCATGAAGAGGTGTTAAAAAACATGAAGAATCTGAAAAGGTGTGAAATATATGAATAGCTTCAAAAGTTGTCAAATATATGAGGAGCATGAAACGGTCTGAAAAATAAGAGGAGCATGAAGCGCTGTTTAAAAACATGAAGAGCCTGAAAAGGTGTGAAACTTATGAAGAGCTTCAAAAGGTCTCAAAAATATGAGGATCATGAAATGGTCTGAAAAATAGGAGGAGCATGAAGCAGTGTTAAAAAACATGAAGAGCCTGAAAAGGTGTGAAAAATATAAAGAGGGTGTCAAAAATATGAGGAGCATGAAACGGTCTGAAAAATAGGAGGCTCATGAAACGGTGTTGAAAAACATGAATAGCCTGAAAACGTGTCAAAAATATGAAGAGCTTCAGGCTGGCAGGTAAAGCTGGGAGGTCCCGGCCGGGGGCGCCGGTTGGAGACATGATTGCAATGTGGGCCTTAGGATTTGAGCCAAAGAAAGAAGAAATTAAAAAGATGATAGCTGAAACTGACAAAGAAGGAATTGGCACCGTTAATTTTGAAGAATTTTTTGCCATAATGAGTGTAAAAATGAGTGAAAGGATGAAAAAGAAGAAATATTGAAGGCTTTCAAACTATTTGATGATGATGATACAGAAAGTATATCACTGAACAATATCAAGAGGGTTGCTAAGGAGCTAGGGGAAAATTTAACAGATGATGAACTTCAGGAAATGCTTGATGAGGCTGATCATGATGGGGCTGGAGAAATAAACAAGGAAGAATTTTTGAAAATGATGCAAAAGACCACTCTTTATTAACACTGTCTTTTGAGCCTTTTGGAAAGTTGTTAACACGTTTGTATTTGCTATAAGTTCCATAATAGCTGAATATATTCATATTCAGTGTTTAAGTTTATATACATAAACTGGTTTCTTGATGTCAAATCCATGTGAGAAGTTACATGCTGCTACCAATATGTTGTTAAATCTATAACATCAAGAAATAAAATGTAGTGACTTCCTTAAACTATGAATCTGAAGAACAGTATTAATTACAAGTGCTATTTTTAGAGCCCCAGGTTCTAAAACTTAGATTTTTTATTTAACTTATGGAAATTGGCCCCACATCATAAGCCAGCCATCACTTTCCCTATTATTTTCCTTTTGTGCAACTCTAAAAATGAACATTTGCTTTTTAACTGATTATTCAGATATGCAAAGTCTTAAATAAAACTGGCAGCAACAAAAGGTGTGAAAAATATGAAGAGCTTCAAAAGGTGTCAAAAGTATGAGGAGCACGAAACGGTCTGAAAAATAGAAGGAGCATGAAGCGGCATTGAAAAACATGAAGAGCTTGAAGGTGTGAAAAATATGAAGAGCTTCAAAACGTGTGAAAAATGAAAGGAGCATGAAAAGGTCTGAAAAATAGGAGGAGCATGAAGTGGTGTTGAAAAATATGAATAGCCTGAAAAGGTGTGAAATATATGAAGAGCTTCAAACGGTGTAA
Organism: Dama dama; assembly: GCF_033118175.1. NCBI lineage: Eukaryota > Metazoa > Chordata > Mammalia > Artiodactyla > Cervidae > Dama > Dama dama. Next base: position 105,287,623 of record NC_083691.1, on the reverse strand, counting down.
AAAAATGGGGAGCATAAAACGGTCTGAAAAATAGGAGGAGCATGAAGTGGTGTTGAAAAACATGAAGAGCCTGAAAACCTGTGAAAAATATGAAGAGCTTCTAACGGTGTGAAAAATATGAAGAGGTTCAAAAGGTGTCAAAAATGAGATGAGCATGAAACGGTCTGAAAAATTGGAGGAGCATGAACTGGTGTTCAAAAACATGAAGAGCCTGAAAAGGTGTGAAAAATATGAAGAGCTTTAAAAGGTGTGAAAAATATGAGGAGCATGAAACGGTCTGAAAAAGAGGAGGAGCATGAAGCGGTGTTCAAAAATATGAAGAGCCTGAAAAGGTGTGAAAAATATGAAGAGCTTCAAAACCTGTCAAATAGATGAGGAGCATGAAAAGGTCCGAAAAATACGAGGGGCATGAAGCGGTGTTCAAAAACTTGAAAAGCCTGAAAACGTGTGAAAAATATGAAGAGCTTCAAAAGGTTTCAAAAATATGAGGAGCATGAAACGGTCTGAAAAATAAGAGGAGCATGAAGCGGTGTTAAAAAACAAGAAGAGCCTGAAAAGGTTTGAAAAATATGAAGAGCTTTAAAAGGTGTGAAAAATATGAGGAGCTTGAAACGGTCTGAAAAATAGGAGGAGGATGAAGCGGTGTTCAAAAACATGAAGAACCTAAAAAGGTGTGAAAAATATGAAGAGCGTCAAAAGCTGTCAAACATATGAGGAGCATGAAACGGTCTGAAAAATAGGAGGAGCATGAAGCGGTGTTGAAAATCATGAAGAGCCTTAAAAGGTGTGAAAAATATGAAGAGTTTCAAAAGGTGTGAAAAATATGAAGTGCTTCAAAAGGTGTAAAAAATGAGATGAGCATGAAACGGTCTGAAAAATAGGAGGAGCATGAAACGGTCTGAAAAATAGGAGGAGCATGAAGTGGTTTTCAAAAACATGGAGAGCCTGAAAAGTTTTGAAAAGTATGAAGAGCCTCAAAAGGTGTCAAAAATATGAGGAGCATGAAACGGTCTGAAAAATAGGAGGAGCATGAAACTGTGTTCCAAAACATGAAGAGCCTGAAAAGGTGTGAAAAATATGAAGAGCCTCAAAAGGTGTCAAAAATATGAGGAGCAAGAAACGGTCTGAAAAATAGGAGGAGCATGAAACGGTCTGAAAAATAGGAGGAGCATGAAGTGATGTAGAAACTCATTAAGAGCCTGAAAAAGTGTGAAATATATGAAGAGGTTTAAAAGGTGTGAAAATATGAGGAGCATGAAACGGTCTGAAAAATTGGAAGAGTATGAAGCGGTGCTGAATAACATGAAGAGCCTGAAAACGTGTGAAAAATATGAAGAGCTTCAAAAGGTGTGAAAAATGCGAGTAGCATGACAAGGTCTGAAAAATATTAGAAGCATGAAGTGGTGTTGAAAAACATGAAAAGCCTGAAAACGTGTGAAAGATATGAAGAGCATCAAAAGGTGTGAAAAATATGAAGAGCTTCAAAAGGTGTCAAAAATGAGATGAGCATGAAACGGTCTAAAAAATAGGGAGAGCATGAAGTGGTGTTGAAAAACCTGAAGAGCCTGAAATGGTGTGAAAAATATGAAGAGCTTCAAAAGGTGTCAAAAATATGAGGAGCGTGAAACGGTCTGAAAAATAGGAGGAGCATGAAATGGTCTGAAAAATAGGAGGAGCATGAAACGGTGTGGAAAAACATGGAGAGTCTGAAAAGGTGTGAAAAATAGGAAGAGCTTCAAAGGGTTTCAAAAATATGAGGAACATGAAACGGTCTGAAAAACAGGAGGAGCATGAAGCGGTGTTCAAAAATATGATGAGCCTGAAAAGGTGTGAAAAATATGAAGAGCTTCAAAAGGTGTCAAAAATATGAGGAGCATGAAACGGTCTGAAAAATAGGAGGAGCATGAAGTGGTGTTCAAAAACATGGAGAGCCTGAAAAGTTTTGAAAAGTATGAAGAGCCTCAAAAGGTGTCAAAAATATGAGGAGCATGAAATTGTTTGAAAAATAGGAGGAGCATGAAACGGTGTTCCAAAACATGAAGAGCCTGAAAAGGTGTGAAAAATATGAAGAGCCTCAAAAGGTGTCAAAAATATGAGGAGCAAGAAACGGTCTGAAAAATAGGAGGAGCATGAATGGTGTTGAAAAAAAAGAAGAGACTGAAAACGTGTGAAAAATATGAAGAACTTCAAAAGGTGTGAAAAATATGAAGAGCTTCAAAAGGTGTCAAAAATGAGATGAGCATGAAACGGTCTGAAAAAGAGGAGGAACATGAAGTGGAGTTGAAAAACATGAAGAGCCTGAAAAGGTGTGAAATATATGAAGAGCTTCAAAAGGTGTCAAAAATATGAGGAGCATGAAACGGTCTGAAAATTAGAAGGAATATTAAGTGTTGTGAAATACATGAAGAGCCTGAAAAGATGTGAAAAATATGAAGAGCTTTAAAAGGTGTCAAAAATATCAGGAGCATGAAACGGTCTGAAAAAATAGATGGAGCACGAAACGGTCTGAAAAAAAAGGAAGAGCATGAAACGCTGTGGAAAAACATGAAGAACCTGAAATGCTGTCAAAAATATGAGGAGCATGAAACGGTCTGAAATATAGGAGGAGCATGAAGTGGTGTTGAAAAACATGAAGAGCCTGAAAAGGTGTGAAAAATAGGAAGAGCTTCAAAAGGTGTGAAAAATATGAAGAACTTCAAAAGGTGTCAAAAATGAGATGAGCATGAAACGGTCTGAAAAATAGGAGGAGCATGAAGTGGTGTTGAAAAAAAGAAAGAGCATGAATAGGTGTGAAAAATATGAAGAGCCTCACAAGGTGTCAAAAATGAGATGACCTTGAAACGGTCTGAAAAATAGGAGGAACATGAAGTGGTGTTGAAAAACATGAAGAGCCTTAAAAGGTGTGAAAAGTATGAAGAGCTTCAAAAGGTGTCAAATATGTGAGGAGCATGAAACGGCCTGAAAAATAGCAGGAGCATGAAGCGGTGTTCCAAAACATGAAGAGCCTTGAAAGGTGTGAAAAGTATGAAGAGCCTCAAAAGGTGTCAGAAATATGAGAAGCATGAAACGACTGAAAAATAGGAGGAGCATGAAGAGGTGTTGAAAAACATGAAGAATCTGAAAAGGTGTGAAATATATGAATAGCTTCAAAAGTTGTCAAATATATGAGGAGCATGAAACGGTCTGAAAAATAAGAGGAGCATGAAGCGCTGTTTAAAAACATGAAGAGCCTGAAAAGGTGTGAAACTTATGAAGAGCTTCAAAAGGTCTCAAAAATATGAGGATCATGAAATGGTCTGAAAAATAGGAGGAGCATGAAGCAGTGTTAAAAAACATGAAGAGCCTGAAAAGGTGTGAAAAATATAAAGAGGGTGTCAAAAATATGAGGAGCATGAAACGGTCTGAAAAATAGGAGGCTCATGAAACGGTGTTGAAAAACATGAATAGCCTGAAAACGTGTCAAAAATATGAAGAGCTTCAGGCTGGCAGGTAAAGCTGGGAGGTCCCGGCCGGGGGCGCCGGTTGGAGACATGATTGCAATGTGGGCCTTAGGATTTGAGCCAAAGAAAGAAGAAATTAAAAAGATGATAGCTGAAACTGACAAAGAAGGAATTGGCACCGTTAATTTTGAAGAATTTTTTGCCATAATGAGTGTAAAAATGAGTGAAAGGATGAAAAAGAAGAAATATTGAAGGCTTTCAAACTATTTGATGATGATGATACAGAAAGTATATCACTGAACAATATCAAGAGGGTTGCTAAGGAGCTAGGGGAAAATTTAACAGATGATGAACTTCAGGAAATGCTTGATGAGGCTGATCATGATGGGGATGGAGAAATAAACAAGGAAGAATTTTTGAAAATGATGCAAAAGACCACTCTTTATTAACACTGTCTTTTGTGCCTTTTGGAAAGTTGTTAACACGTTTGTATTTGCTATAAGTTCCATAATAGCTGAATATATTCATATTCAGTGTTTAAGTTTATATACATAAACTGGTTTCTTGATGTCAAATCCATGTGAGAAGTTACATGCTGCTACCAATATGTTGTTAAATCTATAACATCAAGAAATAAAATGTAGTGACTTCCTTAAACTATGAATCTGAAGAACAGTATTAATTACAAGTGCTATTTTTAGAGCCCCAGGTTCTAAAACTTAGATTTTTTATTTAACTTATGGAAATTGGCCCCACATCATAAGCCAGCCATCACTTTCCCTATTATTTTCCTTTTGTGCAACTCTAAAAATGAACATTTGCTTTTTAACTGATTATTCAGATATGCAAAGTCTTAAATAAAACTGGCAGCACCAAAAGGTGTGAAAAATATGAAGAGCTTCAAAAGGTGTCAAAAGTATGAGGAGCACGAAACGGTCTGAAAAATAGAAGGAGCATGAAGCGGCATTGAAAAACATGAAGAGCTTGAAGGTGTGAAAAATATGAAGAGCTTCAAAACGTGTGAAAAATGAAAGGAGCATGAAAAGGTCTGAAAAATAGGAGGAGCATGAAGTGGTGTTGAAAAACATGAATAGCCTGAAAAGGTGTGAAATATATGAAGAGCTTCAAACGGAGTAAAAAAATGGGGAGCATAAAACGGTCTGAAAAATAGGAGGAGCATGAAGTGGTGTTGAAAAACATGAAGAGCCTGAAAACCTGTGAAAAATACGAAGAGCTTCTAACGGTGTGAAAAATATGAAGAGGTTCAAAAGGTGTCAAAAATGAGATGAGCATGAAACGGTCTGAAAAATTGGAGGAGCATGAACTGGTGTTCAAAAACATGAAGAGCCTGAAAAGTTATGAAAAATATGAAGTGCTTCAAAAGGTGTGAAAAATATGAGGAGCATGATACCGTCTGAAAAATAGGAGGAGCATGAAGCGGTGTTCAAAAACATGAAGAGCCTGAAAAGTTATGAAAAATATGAAAAGCTTCAAAAGGTGTCTCAAATGAGATGAGCATGAAACGGTCTGAAAAATAGGGGGAGCATGAAGCGGTGTTCAAAAACATGAAGAGCCTGAAAAGTTGTGAAAAATATGAAGAGCTTCAAAAAGTGTCAAAAATTAGATTAGCATGAAAGGGTCTGAAAAATAGGAGGAGCATGAAGTGGTGTTGAAAAACATGAAGAGCCTGAAAACGTGTGAAAAATATAAAGAGCTTCAAAAATATGAAAAATATGAAGAGCTTCAAAAGGTGTCAAAATGAGATGAGAATGAAACGGTCTGAAAAATAGGAGGAGCATGAAGTGGTGTTGAACAGTATAAAGATCCTGAAAAGGTGTGAATTATATGAAGAGCTTCAAAAGGTGTCAAAATGAGATGAGAATGAAACGGTCTGAAAAATAGGAGGAGCATGAAGTGGTGTTGAACAATATAAAGATCCTGAAAAGGTGTGAATTATATGAAGAGCTTCAAAAGGTGTCAAAATGAGATGAGCATGAAACGGTCTGAAAAATAGGAGGAGCATGAAGTGGTGTTGAACAGTATAAAGATCCTGAAAAGGTGTGAATTATATGAAGAGCTTCAAAAGGTGTCAAAATGAGATGAGCATGAAACGGTCTGAAAAATAGGAGGAGCATGAAGTGGTGTTGAACAATATAAAGATCCTGAAAAGGTGTGAATTATATGGAGAGCTTCAAAAGGTGTCAAAATGAGATGAGCATGATACGGTCTGAAAAATAGGAGGAGCATGAAGTGATGTTGAACAGTATAAAGATCCTGAAAAGTTGTGAAATATATGAAGAGCTTAAAAAGGTGTGAAAAATATGAAAAGCTTCAAAAGGTGTCAAAAATATGAGGAGCATGAAACGGTCTGAAAAATAGGAGGAGCAAGAAGCGGTGTTGAAAAACATGAAGAGCCTGAAAAGGTCTGAAAAATAAGAAGAGCTTCAAAGGTGTGAAAAATATGAAGAGCTTCAAAAGGTGTCAAAAAAGAGATTAGCATGAAACGGTCTGAAAAATAGGAGGAGCATGAAACGGTGATCAAAAACATGGAGAGCCTGAAAAGCTGGGAAAAATATGAAGAGCTTCAAAAGGTGTATAATACATGAGGAGCATGAAACGGGCTGAAAAATAGGAGAAGCATGAAGTGGTGTGGAAAAACATGAAGCGACTGAAAAGGTGTGAAAAACATGAAGAGCTTCAAAAGGTGTGAAATACATGAGGAGCATGAAACTCTCTGAAAAATAGGAGGAGCATGAAGTGGTGTTCAAAAACATGAATAGCCTGAAAAGGTGAGAAAAATATGAAGAGCTTCAAAAGGTGTGAAAAATAAGAAGAGCATGATTCGGTCGAAAAAATAGGAGGAGCATGAAGCGGTGTTCAAAAACTTGAAGAGACTGAAAAGGTGTCAAAAATATGAAGAGCCTCAAAACGTGTCAAAAATATGAGGAGTATGAAATGGTATGATAAATATCAGGAGCATGAAGTGGTGTGGAAAAACATGAAGAGTCTGAAATCGTGTGAAAAATATGAAGAGCTTCAAAAATGTGAAAAATATGAAGAGCTTCAAAAGGTGTGAAAATTATGAAGAGCTTCAAATGGTGTGAAAAATGAGATGAGCATGAAACGGTCTGAAAAATAGGAGGAGCATGAAGCGGTGTTGAAAATCTTGAAGAGAATGAAAAGGTGTGAAAAATATGAAGAGCTTCAAAAGTTGTCAAAATGAGATGAGCATGAAACGGTCTGAAAAATAGGACGAGCATGAAGTGGTGTTGAACAATATAAAGATCCTGAAAAGGTGTGAAATATATGAAGAGCTTAAAAAGGTTTCAAAAATATGAGGAGAATGAAACGGTCTGAAAAATAGGAGGAGCATGAAACGGTGTTCAAAAACATGAAGGGCGTGAAAAGGTGTGAAAAATATGAAGAGCTTCAAAAGGTGTGAAAAATATGAGGAGCATGATATGGTTTGAAAAATAGGATTAGCATGAAGCGATATTCAAAGACATGAAGAGCCTGAAAAGTTGTGAAAAATATGAAAAGCTTCAAAAGGTGTCAAAAATATGAGGAGCATGAAACGGTGTGAAAAGTAGGAGGAGCATGAAGCATTGTTCAAAAACATGAAGAGCCTGAAAAGTTGTGAAAAATATGAAGAGCTTCAAAAGGTTTGAAAAATATGAAGAGCTTCAAACGGTGGCAAAAATGAGATGAGCATGAAACGGTCTGAAAAATAGGAGGACCATGAAGTGGTGTTGAAAAACATGAAAAGCGTGAAAAAGTGTGAAATATATGAAGAGCTTCAAAAGGTGTGAAAAATATGAAGAGCTTCAAAAGGTGTAAAATACATGTGGAGAATGAATTGGTCTGTAAAATAGGACGAACATGAAGCGGTGTTCAAAAACATGAAGAGCCTGAAAAGTGTGAAAAATATGAACAGCTTCAACAGGTGTCAGAAATATGAGTAGCAAGAAACGGTCTGAAAAATAGGAGGAGAATGAAGATGTTTTGAAAAACATGAAGAGCCTGAAAAGCTATGAAAAATATGAAGAACTTCAAAAGGTGTAGAAAATATGAGGAGCATGAAACGGTTTGAAAAGTAGGAGGAGCATGAAAAGTTGTTCAAAATCATGAAGTGCCTGAAAAGGTGTGAAAAATATGAAGAGGTTCAAAACGTGTCAAAATTATGAGGAGCATGTGACGGTCGGAAAAATAGGAGGAGCATGAAGCGGTGTTGAAAAACATGAAGAGCCTGAGAACGTGTGAAAAATAAGAAGAGCTTCAAAACGTGTGAAAAATATGGGGATCTTTAAAATGTGTCAAAAATATGAGAAGCATGAAACGGTCTGAAAAATAGGAGGAGCATGAAGTGTTGTTGAAAAAAATGAAGAGCCCAAAAAGGTGTGAAAAATATGAAGAGCTTCTAAAGGGGTCAAAAATATGAGGAGCAAAAAACGGTCTGAAAAATAGGAGGAGCATGAAGTGGTGTTGAAAAACATGAAGAGCCTGAAAATGTGTGAAATATATGAAGAGCTTCTAAAGATGTGAAATACATGAGGAGCATGACAGGGGCTGAAAAATAGGAGAAGCATGAAGTTCTGTGGAAAAACATGAAGAGCTGGAAAAGGTGTGAAAAATATGAAGACCTTCAAAAGGTGTGAAATACATGAGGAGCATGAAACTCTCTGAAAAATAGCAGGAGCATGAAGCGGTGCTCTATTACATGAAGAGCCTGAAAAGTTGTGAAAAATACGAAGAGCTTCAAAAGGTGTGAAAAATATGAGGAGCATGAAGCGGTCTGAAAAATAGGAGGAGGAGGAAGTGGTGTTGAAAAACATGAAGAGGCTGAAAAGGTGTGAAAAAAAAATGAAGAGCTTCTAAAGGAGTCAAAAATATGTGGAGGATGAAACTTTCTGAAAAATAGGATGATCATGAAACGGTTTTGAAAAAGATGAAGAGCATGAAAAGGTGTGAAAAATATGAACAGCTTCATATGGTGTCAAAAATATGAGGAGCATGAAACGGTCTGAAATATATGAGGAGCATGAAGCGGTGTTCAATAATATGAAGAGCCTGAAAAGGTGTGAAAAATATGAAAAGCTTCAAAACGTGTCAAAAATACGAGGAGCATGAAACGGTCTGAAAAATTAGAGGAGCAAGAAGTGGTGTTGAAAAACATGAAGAGCCTGAAAATGTGTGAAAAATATGAAGAGTTTCAAAAGGTGTGAAAAATATGAAGAGCTTCAAAAGGTGTCAAAAATGAGATGAGCATGAAACGGTCTGAAAAATAGGAGGAGCATGAAGTGGTGTTCAAAAAAATGAAGAGCCTGAAAAGGTGTGAAATATATGAAGAGCTTCAAAAGGTGTCAAAAATATGAGGAGCATGAAATGGTCTGAAAAATCGGAGGAGCATGAAGCGGTGTTGAAAAACATGAGGAGCCTGAAAACGTGTGAGAAATATGAAGAGCTTCAAAAGGTGTCAAAAATATGAAGAGCTTCAAAAGTTCTCAAAAATATGAGGAGCATGAAACGTTCTGAAAATAGGAGGAGCAAGAAGCGGTCTGAAAAATAGGAGGAGCATGAATCGGTGTTGAAAAATATGAAGAGCCTGAAGAGGTGTGAAAAATGTCAAGAGCTACAAAAGGTATGACTACAGGAGGAGTATGAAACTGTCTGGAAAATAGGAGGAGCATGAAGCGGTGTTAAAAAACATGAAGAGGCTGAAAAGATGTGAATAATATGAAGAGCTTCAAAAGGTGCGAAAAATATGAGGAGCATGAAACAGTCTGAAAAATAGGAGGAGTATGAAGACGTGTTGAAAAACATGAAGAGCCTGAAAAGTTGTGAAAAATATGAAGAGTTTCCAAAGGAGTCAAAAGTATGAGGAACATGAAACGGTCTGAAAAATAGGAAGAGCATGAAGCGGTGTTCAAAAACATGAGGAACCTGAAAAGTTGTGAAAAATATGAAGAGCTTCAAAAGGTGTGAAACATATGAGGAGCATCAAACGGTCTGAAAAATAGGAGGAGCATGAAGCGGTGTTCAAAAACATGAGGAGCCTGAAAGGGTGTGAAAAATATGAAGAGCTCCAAAATTGTGAAATACATGAGGAGCATTATACGGTCTGAAAAACAGGAGGAGCATGAAGCGGTGTTCAAAAACATGAAGAGCCCGAAAAGGTGTGAAAAATATGAAGAGCTTAAAAAGGTTTGAAAAATATGAAGACCTTCAAAAGGTTTCAAAAATGAGATGAGCATTAAACGGTCTGAAAAATAGGAGGAGCATGAAGTGGTGTTGAAAAACATTAAGAGTCTGAAAAAGTGTGAAATATAGGAAGACGTTGAAAAGGTGTAAAAAATATGAGGAGCTTCAAAAGGTGTCAAAAATATGAAGAGCATGAAACGGTTTGAAAAAGAGGAGGAGCATGAAGCAGTGTTAAAAACATGAAGAGCCCGAAAAGGTTTAAAAAATATGAAGAGCTTCAAAAGGTATCAAAAATATGAGGAGCATGAAACGGTTTGAAAAATAGGAGGAGCATGTAGTGGTGTTGAAAATCATGAAGAGCTTCAAAAGGTGTGAAAAATAGGAGGAGCATGAAGTGGTGTTCAAAAACATGAAAAGCCTGAAAAGGTGTGAAAAATATGAAGAGCTTCAAAAGGTGTCAAAAATGTGAGGAGCATGAAACGGTCTGAAAAATAGGAGGAGCATGAAACGGTGTTCTAAAATATGAAGAGCCTTAAAGGTGTGAAAAATATGAAAAGCTTCAAAACGTGTTAAAAATATGAGGAGCATGAAACGGTCTGAAAAATAGGAGGAGCATGAAGCGGTCTTGAAAAACATGAAGAGCCTGAAAAGGTGTGAAAAATATGAAAAGCTTCAAAAGGTGTGTAAAAAATGAGGAGCATGAAACGGTCTGGAAAATAGGAGGAGCATGAAGCGGTGTTGAAAAATCTGAAGAGCCTGAAAACGTGTGAAAAATATGAAGACCTTCAAAACCTGTGAAAAATATGAAGAGCTTCAAAAGGTGTGAAAAATATGAGCAGCATGAAACGGTCTGAAAGTTAGGAGGAGCAAGAAGCGGTATTGAAAAATCTGAAGAGCCTGAAAACGTGTGAAAAATATGAAGACCTTCAAAACCTGTGAAAAATATGAAGAGTTTCAAAAGATGTGAAAAATGAGATGAGCATGAAACGGTCTGATAAATAGGGGGAGCATGAAGTTGTGTTGAAAAATATGAAGAGCCTGAAAATGTCTGAAATATTTGAAGAGCTTCAAAATGTGTCAGAAATGAGAGGAGCATGAAACGGTATGAAATAGAGGAGGAGCATGAAGCGGTGTGAAAAACATGAAGAGCCTTAAAAGGTGTGAAAATTATGAAGAGTTTCAAAAGGTGTCAAAAATATGAGGAGCATGAAACGTTCTGAAATAGAGGAGGAGCATGAAGCGGTGTTGAAAAACATGAAGAGCCTGAAAAGGTGTGAAAAATATGAAGAGTTTCAAAAGGTGTCAAAAATATGAGGAGCATGAAACAGTCTGAAAAATAGGAGGAGCAAGAAACTGTGTTGAAAAACATGAAATGCCTGAAAAGGTGAGAAAAATATGAAGAGCTTCAAAAGGTGTCAAAAATATGAGGAGCATGAAACAGTCTAAAAAATAGGATGAGCATGAAGTGTTGTTGAAAACATGAAGAGATTGAAATGTTGTGAAAAATATGAAGAGCTTCAAAAGGTGTCAAATATATGAGGAGCATGAAACGGTCTGAAAAATAATACGAGCCAGAAACGGTATTGACAAACATGAATAGCCTGAAATGGTGTGAAAAACATGAAGAGGTTCAAAAGGTGTCAAACATATGAGAAGCATGAAACATTCTGAAAAATAGGAGCAGTATGAAGCGGTGTGCAAAACATGAAGAGCCTGAAAAAGTGTGAAAAATATGAAGAGCTTCAAAATGTGTCAAAAATATGAGGAGCATGTAACGGTATGAAAAATAGGAGGAGCATGAAACCGTCGTCAAGTACATGAAGAGCCTGAAAAGGTGTGAAAAATATGAAGAGCTTCAAAAGGTTTGAAAAATATGAGAAGCATGAAATGGTCTAAAAAATAGGAGGAGCATTACGGTTTTGAAAAACATGAAGAGCCTGAAAAGGTGTGAAAATGTGAAGAGCTACAAAATGTGTCAAACATATGAGGAGCATGAAACGGTCTGAAAAATAGGAGGAGCATGAAACGGTGTTGACAAACATGAAGAGACTGAAAAGGTGTGAAAAATATGAAGAGCTTCAAAAGTTGTCAAACATATGAGGAGCATGAAACAGTCTGAAAAATAGGAGGAGCATGAAGTGTTTTTGAAAACATGAAGAGATTGAAAAGTTGTGAAAAATATGAAGAGCTTCAAAAGGTGTCAAATATATGAGCAGCATGAAATGGTCTGAAAAATAGGAGGATCATGAAGCGGTGTTGAAAAACAAGAAGAGCCTGAAAAGGTGTGAAAAACAGGAAGAGCTTCAAAACTTGTCACATATATGGGGAGCATGAAACGGTCTGAAAAAGAATAGCAGCATGAAACGGTGTTGACAAACATGAAGAGCCTGAAAAGGTGTGAAAAATATGAAGAGCTTCAAAGGGTGTCAAACATATGAGGAGCATGAAACAGTCTGAAAAATAGGAGGAGCATGAAACCGTTCTGAAAAAGATGAAAAGCATGAAAAAGTCTGAAAAATATTAAGAGTTTCAAAAGGTGTCAAAAATATGAGGAGCATAAAACGGTCTGAAAAATAGGAGGAGCATGAAGCCGTCATCAAAAACCTGAAGAGCCTGAAAAGGTGTGAAAAATATGAAGAGCTTCAAAAGGTGTCAAAAATATGAGGATCATGAAACTGTCTGTAAAATAGGAGGAGCATGAAGCCGTGTTGAAAAACATGAAGAGCCTAAAAAGGTGTGAAAAATATGAAGAGCTTCAAAAGGTCTCAAAAATATGAGGAGCATGAAACAGTCTGAAAAACAGGAGGGGCATGAACTGGTTTTTAAAAAGACGAAGAGCATGAAAAGCTGTGAAAAATATGTAGAGCTTCAAAAGATGTCAAAATTATGAGAAGCATGAGATGGTCTGAAAAATAGGAGGAGCATGAAGTGTTGTTGAACACATGAAGAGCTTCACAAGGTGTGAAAAATAGGAGGAGCATGAAGCGGTGCTCAAAAACATGAAGAACCTGAAAAGGTGTGGAAAATATGAAGAGCTTCAAAAGGTGCCAAAAATGAGATGAGCATGAAACGGTCTAAAAATTAGGAGGAGCAAGAAGCGGTGTTCAGAATAATGAAGAGCCTGAAAAGTTGTGAAAAATATGAAGAGCTTCAAAAGTTGTAAAAAACATGAGGAGCATGAAACGGTCTGAAAAATAGGAGGAGCATGAAGTGATGTTGAAAAACATGAAGAGCCTGAAAACGTATGAAAAATATGAAGAGCTTCAAAAGGTGTGAAATAATGAAGAGCTTCAAAAGGTGTCAAAAATGAGAAGAGCTTGAAATGGTCTGAAAAATTGGAGGAGCAACAAGTGGTGTTGAAAAACATGAAGAACCTGAAAAGGTGTGAAATATATGAAGAGCTTCAGAAGGTGTGAAAAATATGAAGAGCTTCAAAAGGTGTCAAAAATATGAGGAGCATTCAACGGTCTCAAAAATAGGAGGAGCATGAAACGGTGTTCAAAAACATGAACAGCCTGAAAAGGTATTAAAAACATGAAGAGCTTCAAAAGGTGTGAAATACATGAGGAGCATGAAACGGTCTGAAAAATAGGAGGATCATGAAACGGTGTTGAAAAACATGAAGAGACTGAAAAGGTGTGAAAAATACGAAGAGCTTCAAAGATTGTGAAATACATGAGGAGCATGAAACGGTCTGATAAATAGGAGGAGCATGAAGCGGTTTCTAAAAAGATGAAGAGCATGAAAAGATGTGAAAAATATGAAGAGCTTCAAAAGATGTCAAAATTATGAGAAGCATGAAATGGTCTGAAAAATAGGAGGAACATGATGTGTTGTTGAAAAAGATGAAGAGCCTGAAAAAGTGTGAAATATATGAAGAGCTTAAAAAGGTGTGAAAAATATGAGGAGCAGGAAACGGTCTGAAAAATATGAGGAGCATGAAGCGGTCGTCAAAAACATGAAGTGGCTGAAAAGGTGTGAAAAATATGAAGAGCCTCAAAAGTTGTCCAAAATATGAGTAGCATGAAACGTTCTGAAAAATAGGAGGAGTATGAAGCGGTGTTGAAAAACATAAAGAGCCTGAAAAGGTGTGAGAAAAATGAAGAGCTTCAAAAGGTGTCAAAAATATGAGGAGCATTAAACAGTCTGAAAAGTAGGAGAAGCAGGAAGTGTTGTTGAAAACCTGAAGAGATTCAAAAGGTGTGAAAAATAGGAGGAGCATGAAGCGGTGCTCAAAAACATGAAGAACCTGAAAAGGTGTGAAAAATATGAAGAGCTTCAAAAGGTGTCAAAAATGAGATGAGCATGAAACGGTCTAAAAATTGGAGGAGCAGGAGTGGTGTTCAGAATAATGAAGAGCCTGAAAAGGTGTGAAAAATAAGAAGAGCTTCAAAAGGTGTGAAAAATATGAAGAGCTTCAAAAGGTGTGAAATAATGAAGAGCTTCAAAAGGTGTCAAAAATGAGAAGAGCATGAAACGGTCTGAAAAATTGGAGGAGCAACAAGTGGTGTTGAAAAACATGAAGAACCTGAAAAGGTGTGAAATATATGAAGAGCTTCAAAAGGTGTGAAAAATATGAAGAGCTTCAAAAGGTGTCAAAAATATGAGGAGCATGAAACGGTCTGAAAATTAGGAGCAGCATGAAACATTGTTCAAAAACATGAACAGCCTGAAAAGGTGGTAAAAATAGGAAGAGCTTCAAAAGGTGTGAAATACATGACGAACATGAAACGGTCTGAAAAATAGGAGGATCATGAAACGGTGTTGAAAATCATGAACAGCCTGAAAAGGTGTGAAAAATATGAAGAGCTTCAAAGGTTGTGAAATACATGAGGAGCATGAAATGGTCTGAAAAATAGGAGGATCACGAAACGGTGTTGAAAAACATGAAGAGCATGAAAAGTTTTGAAAAGTATGAAGAGCTTCAAAAGGTGTCAAAGGTATGAGGAGCAGGAAGCGGTCTGAAATATAGGAGGAGCATCGAGCAGTCGTCAAAAACATGAAGAGCCTGAAAAAGTGTGAAATATAGGAAGAGCTTCAAAAGGTGTGAAAAATATGAGGAGCAGGAAACGGTCTGAAAAATATGAGGAGCATGAAGTGGTCATCAAAAACATGAAGAGCCTGAAAAGGAGTGAAAAATATGAAGAGCTTCAAAAGTTGTCCAAAATATGAGTAGCAAGAAACGTTCTGAAAAATAGGAGGAGTATGAAGCGGTGTTGAAAAGCATGAAGAGCCTCAAAAGGTGTGAATAATATGAAGACCTTCAAAAGATGTCAAATATATGAGGAACATGAAACGGTCTGAAATATAAGAGGAGCATGAAGCGGTGTTGAAAAACATGAAGAGCCAGAAAAGGTGTGAAAAAAATGAAGAGCTTCAAAAGGTGTCAAAAATATGAGGAGCATGAAATGGTTTGAAAAATAGGAGAAGCATGAAGCGGAGTTGAAAAACATGAAGAGCCTGTAAAGGTGTGAAAAATATGAAGAGCTTCAAAAGGTGTGAAATACATGAGGTGCATGAAACGGTCTGAAAAATAAAGGAGCATGAAGAGTTGTTATAAAACATGAACAGCCAGAAAAGGTGTGAAAAATATGAAGAGCTTCAAACGTTGTCAAAAATATGAGGAGCATGAAACGGTCTGAAAAATAGAAGGAGCATGAAGCGGTGTTCAAAAACATGAAGAGCTTGAAAAGGTGTAAAAAATATGAAGAGCTTCAAAAGGTGTGAAAAATATGAAGAGATTCAGAAGGTGTCAAAAATGAGATAAGCATGAAACGGTCTGAAAAACAGTAGGAGCATGAAGTAGTGTTCAAAAAAATGAAGAGCCTGGAAAGGTGTGAAAAAAAAAGAAGAGCTTCAAAATGTGTCAAATATATGAGGAGCATGAAACGGTCTGAAAAATAGGAGTAGCATGAAGTGGTGTTGAAAAACATGAAGACCCTGAAAAGGTGTGAAAAATATGAAGAGCTTCAAAAGGTGTGAAATACTTGAGGAGCATGAAACGGTCTGAAAAATAGGAGGATCATGAAGCGGTGTTTAAAAACATGAAGAGCATGAAAAGGTGTTAAAAATATGAAGAGCTTCAAAAAGTGTGAAATACATGAAAAGCATGAAACTGTTTGAAAAATAGGAGAAGCATGAAGTGGTGTTCAAAAATATGAAGAGCCTGAAAAGGTGTGAAAAATATGAAGAGATTAAAAGGTGTGAAAGAGGAGGAGCATGAAGCGGTGTTCAAAACCATGAAGAGCCTGAAAAGGTGTGAAAAATATGAAGAGCTTCAAAAGGTGTCAAAAATATGAGGAGCATGATACGGTCTGAAAAATAGGAGGAGCATGAAGCGGTGTTGAAAAACATAAAGAAACTGAAAACGTGTGAAAAATATGAAGAGCTTCAAAAGGTGTGAAAAATATGAACAGCTTCAAAACGTGTCAAAAATATGAGGAGCATGAACCGGTCTGATAAATAGGAGGAGCATGAAGTGGTGCTGAAAACATGAAGAGCCTGAAAAGGTGTGAAATATATGAAGAGCTTCTAAAGGTGTAAAAAATATGAGGAGCATGAAATGGTGTGTAAAATAGGAGGAGCATGAAGCGGTGTTGAAAAACATGAAGAGCCTGAAAAGGTGTGAAAAATATGAAGAGCTTCAAAAGGTGTCAAAATATGAGGAGCATGATACGGTCTGAAAAATAGGAGGAGCATGAAGCGGGGTTGAAAAACATGAAGAAACTGAAAACGTGTGAAAAATATGAAGAGCTTCAAAAGGTGTGAAAAATATGAAGAGCTTCAAGGTGTGAAATACATGAGGAGCATGAAACGTTCTGAAAAATAGGAGCAGCATGAAGCGCTGTTCAAAAATATGAAGAGCCTGAAAAGGTGTAAAAAATATGAAGAGCTTCAAAAGGTGTGAAATACATTAGGAGCATGAAACGGTCTGAAAAATAGGAGGATCATGAAACGGTGTTGAAAAACATGAAGAGACTGAAAAGGTGTGAAAAATACGAAGAGCTTCAAAGATTGTGAAATACATGAGGAGCATGAAACGGTCTGATAAATAGGAGGAGCATGAAGCGGTGTCTAAAAAGATGAAGAGCATGAAAAGATGTGAAAAATATGAAGAGCTTCAAAAGATGTCAAAATTATGAGAAGCATGAAATGGTCTGAAAAATAGGAGGAACATGATGTGTTGTTGAAAAAGATGAAGAGCCTGAAAAAGTGTGAAATATATGAAGAGCTTAAAAAGGTGTGAAAAATATGAGGAGCAGGGAACGGTCTGAAATATATGAGGAGCATGAAGCGGTCATCAAAAACATGAAGTGGCTGAAAAGGTGTGAAAAATATGAAGAGCCTCAAAAGTTGTCCAAAATATGAGTAGCATGAAACGGTCTGAAAAATAGGAGGAGCATGAAACGGTGTTGAATAACATGAAAAGCCTGAAAAAGTGTCAAAAATATGAAGAGCTTCAAAAGGTGTGAAAAATATGAAGAGCTACAAAAGGTGTCAAATACGAAATGAGCATGAAACGGTCTGAAAAATAGGAGGAGCATGAAGTGCTGTTGAAAAACATGATGACCATGAAAACGTGTGAAAAATATGAAGAGCTTCAAATGGTGTCAAAAATATGAGGAGCATGAAACGGTCTGAAAAATAGGAGGAGCATGAAGTGGTGTTGAAAAACATGAAGAGCCTGAAAAGATGTGAAAAATATGAAGACCTTCAAAAGATGTGAAATACATGAGTAGCAATAAACGGTCTGAAAAATAGGAGGAGCATGAAGCGGTGTTCAAAAACATGAAAAGCCTGAAAAGCTGTGAAATATATGAAGAGCTTCAAAAGATGTGAAAAATATGAGGAGCATGAAACGGTCTGAAAAATAGGAGGAGCATGAAAAGGTGTTGAAAAACATGAAGAGCCTGAAAAGGTGTGAAAAATATGAAGAGCTTCTAAAGGTGTGAAATACATGAGGAGCATGAAACGGTCTGAAAAATAGGAAGAGCATGAAGTGGTGTTGAAACTCATGATGAGTCTGAAAAGGTGTGAAAAATTTGAAGAGCTTCAAAAGGTGTCAAAAATATGAGGAGTATGTAACGGTCTGAAAATTAGGAGGAGCATGAAGTGGTGTTCAAAAACATGAAGAGCCTGAAAAGTTGTGAAAAATATGAAGAGCTTCAAAAAGTGTCAAAAATAAGAGGAGCATGAAACGGTCTGAAAAATAGGAGGAGCATGAAGTGGTGTTGAAACACATGAAGAGCCTGGGATGGTGTGAAAAATATGAAGAGCTTCAAAAGGTGTGAAAAATATGAAGAGCTTCAAAAGGTGTCAAATAAATGAGGAGCATTAAACGGTCTGAAAAATAGGAGGAGCATGAAATGGTGTTCAAAAATATGAAGGGCCTGAAAAGGTGTGTAAA
This sequence comes from Dama dama, assembly GCF_033118175.1. Lineage (NCBI taxonomy): Eukaryota > Metazoa > Chordata > Mammalia > Artiodactyla > Cervidae > Dama > Dama dama. The sequence goes on along the minus strand of NC_083691.1, from coordinate 105,269,578 downwards.
ATATGAACAGCCTCAAAAAGTGTCAAAAATATGAGTAGTATGAAACGTTCTGAAAAATAGCAGGAGCCTGAAGCGGTGCTGAAAAACATGAAGAGCTGGAAAAAGTGTGAAAAATAAGAATAGCTTCAAAAACGTAAAAAATATGAAGAGCTTCAAAAGGTTTGAAAAATATGAAGACTTCAAAAGTTGTCAAAAATGAGATGAGCATGTAACGGTCTGAAAAATAGGAGGATCATGAAGCGGTGTTGGAAATCATGAAGAGCCTGAAAAGGTGTGAAAAATATTAAGAGATTCAAAAGATGTGAAAAATATGAAGAGCTTCTAAAGGTGTCAAAAATATGAGAAGCATGAAACGGTCTGAAAAATAGGAGGAGCATGAAACAGTGTTCACAAACATGAAGAGCCTGAAAAGGTGTGAAAAACATGAAGACCTTCAAAGGTGTGAAAAATTAGATGAGCATGAAACGGTCTGAAAAATAGGAGGAGCATGAAACAGTGTTCACAAACATGAAGAGCCTGAAAAGGTGTGAAAAACATGAAGACCTTCAAAAGTTGTGAAAAATTAGATGAGCACGAAACGGTCTGAAAAATAGGAGGAGCATGAAACGGTGTTCAAAAACATGAAGAGCTTGAAAAGGTGTGAAAAACATGAAGACCTTCAAGTTGTGAAATATATGAAGAGCTTCAAAAGGTGTGAAAAATATGAAGAGCTTCTAAAGGTGTCAAAAATATGAGAAGCATGAAACGGTGTGAAAAATAGGAGGAGCATGAAGCGGTGTTGAAAAACATGAAGAGCCTGAAAAGGTGTGAACAATATGAAGAGCTTCAAAAGGTGTCAAAAATATGAGGAGCATGAAACGGTCTGAAAAATAGGAAGAGCTTGAAACGGTGTTCAAAAACATGAAGAGCCTAAAAGGTACGAAAAATATGAAGAGCTTCAAAAAGTGTGAAATACATGAATAGCATGAAACGGTCTGAAAAATAGGAGGAGCATGAAGCGGTGTTGAAAGACATGAAGAGACTTAAAACATGTGAAAAATATGAAGAGCATCCAAACGTGTCAAAAATATGAGGAGCATGAAACGGTGTGAAAAATAGGAGGAGCATGAAGCGGTGTTGAAAAACATGAAGAGCCTGAAAAGGTGTGAACAATATGACGAGCTTCAAAAGTTGTCAAAAATATGAGGAGCATGAAACGGTCTGAAAAATAGGAAGAGCTTGAAACGGTGTTCAAAAACATGAAGAGCCTAAAAGGTATAAAAAATATGAAGAGCTTCAAAAAGTGTGAAATACATGAATAGCATGAAACGGTCTGAAAAATAGGAGGAGCATGAAGCGGTGTTGAAAAACATGAAGAGCCTGAAAAGGTGTGAACAATATGAAGAGCTTCAAAAGGTGTCAAAAATATGAGGAGCATGAAACGGTCTGAAAAATAGGAAGAGCTTGAAACGGTGTTCAAAAACATGAAGAGCCTAAAAGGTATAAAAAATACGAAGAGCTTCAAAAAGTGTGAAATACATGAATAGCATGAAACGGTCTGAAAAATAGGAGGAGCATGAAGCGGTGTTGAAAAACATGAAGAGCCTGAAAATGTGTTAAAAAAAATGAAGAGCTTCAAATGGTGTCAAAAATAAGAGGAGCATCAATGGTCTGAAAATTAGGAAGAGAATGAAGCGGTCTTGAAAAACATGCAGAGCCTGAAAAGGTGTGAAAAATATGAAGAGCTTCAAAATGTTCAAAAATATGAGGAGGATGAACGGTCTGAAAAGTAGGAGGATCATGAATCGGTGTTGAAAAACATGAAGAGCCTGATAACGTGTGAAAAATATGAAGAGTTTCAAAACGTGTGAAAAATATGAAGAGGTTCAAAGGTGTCATAAATAAGATGAGCATGAAACGGTCTGAAAAACAGGAGGAGAATGAAGTGGTGTTGAAAAACATGAAGAGCCTGAAAAGGTGTGAAAAATATGAAGAGCTTCAAAAGGTGGGAAAAATATGAAGAGCTTCAAAAGGTGTGAAAAATATGAGGAGCATGAAGCGGTCGGAAAAATAGGAGGAGCATGAAGTGGTGTTGAAATACATGAAGAGGCTGAAAAAGTGTGAAAAATATGAAGAGCTTCAAAAGCTGTGAAAAATATGAGGAGCATGAACGGTCTGAAAAATAGGAGTAGCATGAAACAGTGTTCAAAAACATGAAGAGACTGAAAAGGTGTGAATAATAAGAAGAGCTTGAAAAGGTGTGAAATACATGAGGAGCATTAAACGGTCTGAAAAATAGGAGGAGCATGAAACGGTGTTGAAAAACATGAAAAGCCTGAAAAAGTGTCAAAAATATGAAGATCTTCAAAAGGTGTGAAAAATATGAAGAGCTTCAAAAGGTGTCAAAAATATGAGGAGCATGAAACGGTCTGAAAAATAGGAGGAGCATGAAGCGTTGTTCAAACACATAAAGAGCCGGAAAAGGTGTGAAAAATATGAAGAGCTTCAAAAAGTGTCATAAATATGACGAGCATGAAACGGTCTGAAAAGTAGGAGGAGCATGAAACGGTGTTGGAGAACATGAAGAGCCTGAAAAGGTGTGAAAAATATGAAGAGCTTCAAAAGGTGTCAAAAATATGAGGAGCATGAAACGGTCTCAAAAATACGAGGAGCTTGAAGCGGTGTTGAAAAACATGAAGAGTCTGAAAAGGTGTGAAAAATATGAAGAGCTTCAAAAGGTGTCATAAATATGACGAGCATGAAACGGTCTGAAAAGTAGGAGGAGCATGAAACGGTGTTGGAAAACATGAAGAGCCTGAAAAGGTGTGAAAAATATGAAGAGCTTCAAAAGGTGTCATAAATATGACGAGCATGAAACGGTCTGAAAAGTAGGATGAGCATGAAACGGTGTTGGAAAACATGAAGAGCCTGAAAAGGTGTGAAAAATATGAAGAGCTTCAAAACGTGTCAAAAATATGAGGAGCAGGAAACGGTCTGAAAAAACGGAGGAGCATGAAACGGTGTTCAGAAACATGAAGAGCCTGAAAATGTGTTAAAAATATGAAGAGCTTCAAAAGGTGTCAAAAATATGAGGAGCATGAAACCGTCTGAAAAATAGGAGGAGCATGAAGCTGTGTTCAAAAACATGTAGACTCTGAAAAGGTGTGAAAAATATGAAGAGCTTCAAAAGGTGTCAAAAATATGAAGAGCATGAAACGGTCTGAAAAATAGGAGGTCCATGAAGTGGTGTTGAAAAATATGAAGAGCCTGAAAAGGTGTGAAATATATGAAGAGACTCAAAACGTGTCAAAAATATGAGGAGCATGAAACGTTCTGAAAAATAGGAGGAGCATGATACGGTGTTGAAAAACATGAAGAGCATGAAAAGTTGTAAAAATATGAATAACTTCAAAAAGTGTGAAATACATGAGTAGCATGAAACGGTCTGAAAAAAAAAGGAGGAGCATGATACTGTGTTGAAAAACATGAAGAGCCTGAAACGATGTGAAAAATAAGATGAGCTTGAAAGGTGTCAAAAATATGAGGAGCATGAAACGGTCTAAAAAATAGGATTAGCATTAACCTGTGTTGAAAACATGGAGAGCCTGAAAATGTGTGAAAAACATGAAGAGCTTCAAAAGGTGTCAAAATTATGAGGAGCCTGAAACGGTTTGAAAAATAGGAGAAGCATGAAACGGTGTTGAAAAGACTGAAAAGGTGTGAAAAATATGAAGATCTTCAAAAGTTGTCAAAAATATGAGAAGCATGAAATGGTCTGAAATAAAGGAGGAGCATGACGCGGTATTAAAATACACAAAGAGCCTGAAAAGGTGTGAAAAATATGAACAGACTCAAAACGTGTCAAAAATATGAGGAGCATGAAACGGTTTGACAAATAGGAGGAGCATGAAGCAGTGTTGAAAAACATGAAGAGCCTGAAAATCTGTGAAAAATATGAAGAGCTTCAAAAGGTGTGAAAATATGAAGAGCTTCAAAAGGTGTGAAAAATATGAGGAGCATGAAACGGTCTGAAAAATAGGAGTAGCATGAAACGGTGTTCAAAAACATGAAGAGCCTGAAAAGGTGTGAATGATATGAAGAGCTTGAAAAAATGTGAAATACATGAGGAGCATTAAACGGTCTGAAAAATAGGAGGAGCATGAAGCGGTGTTGAAAAATATGAAGAGCCTGAAAAGGTGTGAAATACATGAAGAGCTTCAAAAGGTGTCAAAAATGGGATGAGCATGAAACGGTCTGAAAAATAGGAGGAGCATGAAAGGGTGACGAAAAACATGAAGAGCCTGAAAAAGTGTGAAAAATATGAAGAGATTGAAAAGATGTGAAATACATGAGGAGCATTAAACGGTCTGAAAAATAGGAGGAGCAAGAAGTGGTGTTGAAAAACATGAAGAGCCTGAAAAGGTGTGAAAAATATGAAGAGTTTCAAAAGGTGTCAAAATATGAGGAGCATGAAACGGTGTTCAAAAACATGAAGAGCCTGAAAACAAGTGCAAAACATGAAGAGCCTGAAAAGGTGTGAAAATAATGAAGAGCTTCAAAAGGTGTCAAAAATATGAGGAGCATGAAACGGTCTGAAAAATAGGAGGAGCATGAAACGGTGTTGAAAAACATGAAAAGCCTGAAAAAGTGTCAAAAATATGAAGAGCTTCAAAAGGTGTGAAAAATATGAAGAGCTTCAAAAGGTGTCAAATACGAGATGAGCATGAAACGGTCTGAAAAATAGGAGAAGCATGAAGTGCTGTTGAAAAACATGATGACCATGAAAACGTGTGAAAAATATGAAGAGCTTCAAAAGGTGTCAAAAATATGAGGAGCATGAAACGGTCTGAAAAATAGGAGGAGCATGAAGCGGTGTTGAAAAACATGAAGAGCCTGAAAATGTGTTAAAAAAAAATGAAGAGCTTCAAAAGGTGTCAAAAATAAGAGGAGCATCAACGGTCTGAAAATTAGGAAGAGCATGAAGCGGTCTTGAAAAACATGAAGAGCCTGAAAAGGTGTGAAAAATATGAAGAGCTTCAAAATGTTCAAAAATATGAGGAGGATGAACGGTCTGAAAAGTAGGAGGATCATGAATCGGTGTTGAAAAACATGAAGAGCCTGATAACGTGTGAAAAATATGAAGAGTTTCAAAACGTGTGAAAAATATGAAGAGCTTCAATGGTGTCATAAATAAGATGAGCATGAAACGGTCTGAAAACCAGGAGGAGAATGAAGTGGTGTTGAAAAACATGAAGAGCCTGAAAAGGTGTGAAAAATATGAAGAGCTTCAAAAGGTGGGAAAAATATGAAGAGCTTCAAAAGGTGTGAAAAATATGAGGAGCATGAACGGTCTGAAAAATAGGAGGAGCATGAAGTGGTGTTGAACAACAAGAAGACCCTAAAACGTGTGAAAAATATGAAGAGACTCAAAAGGTGTGAAAAATATGAAGAGCTACAAAAGGTGTCAAAAATGAGATGAGCGTGAAACAGTCTGAAAAATAGGAGGAGAATGAAGTGGTGTTGAAAAAAATGAAGAACCTGAAAAGGTGTGAAAATTATACAGAGCTTGAAAAGCTGTGAAATACATGAGGAGCATTAAACGGTCTGAAAAATAGGAGGAGCATGAAACGGTGTTGAAAAACATGAAGAGCCTGAAAAGGTGTGAACAATATGAAGAACTTCAAAAGTTGTCAAAAATATGAGGAGCATGCAACGGTCCGAAAAATAGGAAGAGCTTGAAACGGTGTTCAAAAACATGAAGAGCCTAAAAGGTATGAAAAATATGAAGAGCTTCAAAAAGTGTGAAATACATGAGTAGCATGAAACGGTCTGAAACATAGGAGGAGCATGAAGCGGTGTTGAAAAAATGAAGAACCTGAAAAGGTGTGCAAATTATGAAGAGCTTCAAAAGGTGTCAAAAATATGAGGAGCATGAAACGGTCTGAAAAATATGAGGAGCATGAAGTGGTGTTGCAAAACATGAAGAGCCTGAAAAGGTGTGAAAAATATGAAGAGCTTCAAAAGGTGTGAAAAATATGAAGAGCTTCAAAAGGTGTTCAAAAAGGAGATGACCATGAAACGGTCTGAAAAATAGGAGAAGGATGAAGCGTTGTTGAAAAAAATGAAGAACCTGAAAAGGTGTGAAATACATGATGAGCTTTAAAAGGTGTCAAAATATGAGGAGGATGAAACGGTCTGAAAAATAGGAGGAGCATGAAGCGGTGTTGAAAAACATGAAGAGCCTTAAAAGGTGTGAAAAATATGAAGAGCTTCAAAAGGTGTCAGAAAGGAGATGAGCATGAAACGGTCTGAAATATAGGAGGTGCATTAAGTGGTGTTGAAAAACATGAAGAGCCTGAAAAGGTGTGAAAATTATGCAGAGCTTCAAAACGTGTCAAAAATATGAGGAGCATGAATCGGTCTGAAAAATAGGAGGAGCGTGAAGTGGTGTTGAACAACAAGAAGACCCTAAAACGTGTGAAAAACATGAAGAGCCTCAAAAGGTGTGACAAATATGAAGAGCTTCAAAAGGTGTCAAAAATGAGATGAGCGTGAAACAGTCTGAAAAATAGGAGGAGAATGAAGTGGTGTTGAAAAAAATGAAGAGCCTGAAAAGGTGTGAAAATTATACAGAGCTTGAAAAGATGTGAAATACATGAGGAGCATTAAACGGTCTGAAAAATATGAGGAGCATGAAGCGGTGTTGAAAAACATGAAGAGCCTGAAAAGGTGTGAAAAATATGCAGAGCTTCAAAAGTTGTTAAATATATCAGGAACATGAAACGGTCTGAAAAATAGGAGGATCATGAAGCGGTGTTGAAAAACATGAAGAGCCTGAAAGGTGTGAAAAATATGAAGAGCTTCAAAAAGTGTCAAAAATATGAGGAGCATGAATCGGTCTGAAAAATAGGAGGTGTGTGAAGCGGTGTTGAAAAACATGAAGAGCCTGAAAACGTGTGAAATACATGAAGAGCTCAAAAGGTGTGAAAAATATGAAGAGCTTCAAAAGGTTTCAAAAATGAGATGAGCATGAAACAGTCTGAAAAATAACAGGAGTATGAAGTGGTGTGGAAAAAAAATGAAGAGCCTGAAAAGGTGTGAAAAATATGAAGAGCTTCTAAAGGTGTCAAAAATATGAGGAGCATGAAACGGTCTGAAAAATAGGAGAAGCATGAAGTGGTGTTGAAAATCATGAAGAGCCTGAAAAGGTGTGCAAAATATGAAAAGCTTCAAAAGGTGTGAAATACATGAGGAACATGAAACTCTCTGAAAAATAGGAGGAGCATGAAATGGTGTTCAAAAATGAGATGTGCATGAAACGGACTGAAAAATAGGAGGAGCAAGAAGTGCTGTTAAAAAAAATGAAGAGCCTGAAAAGGTGTGAAATACATGAAGAGCTTCAAAAGGTGTCAAAAATATGAGGAGCATGAAACGGTCTGAAAAATAGGAAGAGCATGAAGCGGTGGTGAAAAACATGAAGAACCTGAAAACGTGTGTAAAATATGAAGAGCTTCAAAAGGTGTGAAAAATATGAAGAGCTTCAAAAGGTGACAAAAATGAGATGTGCATGAATCGGACTGAAAAATAGGAGGAGCATGAAGTGGTGTTGAAAAACATGAAGAGCCTGAAAAGGTGTGAAAAATATGAAGAGCTTCAAAAGGTGTCAAAAATATGAAGAGCTTCAGAAGAGGTCAAAAAAGAGATGAGCATGAAACGGTCTGAAAAATAGGAGAAGCATGAAGCGGTGTTCAAAAACATGAAGAGCCTGAAGAGGTGTGAAAAATATGAAGAGCTTCAAAAGGTTTCAAAAAAATGAGGAGCATTAAACGGTCTGAAAAATAGGAGGAGCATGAAATGGTGTTCAAAAATATGAAGGGCCTGAAAAGGTGTGTAAAATATGAACAGCCTCAAAAAGTGTCAAAAATATGAGTAGTATGAAACGTTCTGAAAAATAGCAGGAGCATGAAGCGGTGCTGAAAAACATGAAGAGCTGGAAAAAGTGTGAAAAATAAGAATAGCTTCAAAAACGTAAAAAATATGAAGAGCTTCAAAAGGTTTGAAAAATATGAAGACTTCAAAAGTTGTCAAAAATGAGATGAGCATGTAATGGTCTGAAAAATAGGAGGATCATGAAGCGGTGTTGGAAATCATGAAGAGCCTGAAAAGGTGTGAAAAATATTAAGAGATTCAAAAGATGTGAAAAATATGAAGAGCTTCTAAAGGTGTCAAAAATATGAGAAGCATGAAACGGTCTGAAAAATAGGAGGAGCATGAAACAGTGTTCACAAACATGAAGAGCCTGAAAAGGTGTGAAAAACATGAAGACCTTCAAAGGTGTGAAAAATTAGATGAGCATGAAACGGTCTGAAAAATAGGAGGAGCATGAAACAGTGTTCACAAACATGAAGAGCCTGAAAAGGTGTGAAAAACATGAAGACCTTCAAAAGTTGTGAAAAATTAGATGAGCATGAAACGGTCTGAAAAATAGGAGGAGCATGAAACGGTGTTCAAAAACATGAAGAGCTTGAAAAGGTGTGAAAAACATGAAGACCTTCAAGTTGTGAAATATATGAAGAGCTTCAAAAGGTGTGAAAAATATGAAGAGCTTCTAAAGGTGTCAAAAATATGAGGAGCATGAAACGGTGTGAAAAATAGGAGGAGCATGAAGCGGTGTTGAAAAACATGAAGAGCCTGAAAAGGTGTGAACAATATGAAGAGCTTCAAAAGGTGTCAAAAATATGAGGAGCATGAAACGGTCTGAAAAATAGGAAGAGCTTGAAACGGTGTTCAAAAACATGAAGAGCCTAAAAGGTACGAAAAATATGAAGAGCTTCAAAAAGTGTGAAATACATGAATAGCATGAAACGGTCTGAAAAATAGGAGGAGCATGAAGCGGTGTTGAAAGACATGAAGAGACTTAAAACATGTGAAAAATATGAAGAGCATCCAAACGTGTCAAAAATATGAGGAGCATGAAACGGTGTGAAAAATAGGAGGAGCATGAAGCGGTGTTGAAAAACATGAAGAGCCTGAAAAGGTGTGAACAATATGACGAGCTTCAAAAGTTGTCAAAAATATGAGGAGCATGAAACGGTCTGAAAAATAGGAAGAGCTTGAAACGGTGTTCAAAAACATGAAGAGCCTAAAAGGTATAAAAAATATGAAGAGCTTCAAAAAGTGTGAAATACATGAATAGCATGAAACGGTCTGAAAAATAGGAGGAGCATGAAGCGGTGTTGAAAAACATGAAGAGCCTGAAAATGTGTTAAAAAAATGAAGAGCTTCAAATGGTGTCAAAAATAAGAGGAGCATCAATGGTCTGAAAATTAGGAAGAGAATGAAGCGGTCTTGAAAAACATGCAGAGCCTGAAAAGGTGTGAAAAATATGAAGAGCTTCAAAATGTTCAAAAATATGAGGAGGATGAACGGTCTGAAAAGTAGGAGGATCATGAATCGGTGTTGAAAAACATGAAGAGCCTGATAACGTGTGAAAAATATGAAGAGTTTCAAAACGTGTGAAAAATATGAAGAGGTTCAAAGGTGTCATAAATAAGATGAGCATGAAACGGTCTGAAAAACAGGAGGAGAATGAAGTGGTGTTGAAAAACATGAAGAGCCTGAAAAGGTGTGAAAAATATGAAGAGCTTCAAAAGGTGGGAAAAATATGAAGAGCTTCAAAAGGTGTGAAAAATATGAGGAGCATGAAGCGGTCGGAAAAATAGGAGGAGCATGAAGTGGTGTTGAAATACATGAAGAGGCTGAAAAGGTGTGAAAAATATGAAGAGCTTCAAAAGCTGTGAAAAATATGAGGAGCATGAACGGTCTGAAAAATAGGAGTAGCATGAAACAGTGTTCAAAAACATGAAGAGACTGAAAAGGTGTGAATAATAAGAAGAGCTTGAAAAGGTGTGAAATACATGAGGAGCATTAAATGGTCTGAAAAATAGGAGGAGCATGAAACGTTGTTGAAAAACATGAAAAGCCTGAAAAAGTGTCCAAAATATGAAGATCTTCAAAAGGTGTGAAAAATATGAAGAGCTTCAAAAGGTGTCAAAAATATGAGGAGCATGAAACGGTCTGAAAAATAGGAGGAGCATGAAGCGTTGTTCAAACACATAAAGAGCCGGAAAAGGTGTGAAAAATATGAAGAGCTTCGAAAAGTGTCATAAATATGACGAGCATGAAACGGTCTGAAAAGTAGGAGGAGCATGAAACGGTGTTGGAGAACATGAAGAGCCTGAAAAGGTGTGAAAAATATGAAGAGCTTCAAAAGGTGTCAAAAATATGAGGAGCATGAAACGGTCTCAAAAATACGAGGAGCTTGAAGCGGTGTTGAAAAACATGAAGAGTCTGAAAAGGTGTGAAAAATATGAAGAGCTTCAAAAGGTGTCATAAAAAAGACGAGCATGAAACGGTCTGAAAAGTAGGAGGAGCATGAAACGGTGTTGGAAAACATGAAGAGCCTGAAAAGGTGTGAAAAATATGAAGAGCTTCAAAAGGTGTCATAAATATGACGAGCATGAAACGGTCTGAAAAGTAGGATGAGCATGAAACGGTGTTGGAAAACATGAAGAGCCTGAAAAGGTGTGAAAAATATGAAGAGCTTCAAAACGTGTCAAAAATATGAGGAGCAGGAAACAGTCTGAAAAAACGGAGGAGCATGAAACGGTGTTCAGAAACATGAAGAGCCTGAAAATGTGTTAAAAATATGAAGAGCTTCAAAAGGTGTCAAAAATATGAGGAGCATGAAACGGTCTGAAAAATAGGAAGAGCTTGAAACGGTGTTGAAAAACACGAAGAGCCTAAAAGGTACGAAAAATATGAAGAGCTTCAAAAAGTGTGAAATACATGAATAGCATGAAACGGTCTGAAAAATAGGAGGAGCATGAAGCGGAGTTGAAAGACATGAAGAGACTTAAAACATGTGAAAAATATGAAGAGCATCCAAACGTGTCAAAAATATGAGGAGCATGAAACGGTGTGAAAAATAGGAGGAGCATGAAGCGGTGTTGAAAAACATGAAGAGCCTGAAAAGGTGTGAACATATGACGAGCTTCAAAAGTTGTCAAAAATATGAGGAGCATGAAACGGTCTGAAAAATAGGAAGAGCTTGAAACGGTGTTCAAAAACATGAAGAGCCTAAAAGGTATAAAAAATATGAAGAGCTTCAAAAAGTGTGAAATACATGAATAGCATGAAACGGTCTGAAAAATAGGAGGAGCATGAAGCGGTGTTGAAAAACATGAAGAGCCTGAAAATGTGTTAAAAAAATGAAGAGCTTCAAATGGTGTCAAAAATAAGAGGAGCATCAATGGTCTGAAAATTAGGAAGAGAATGAAGCGGTCTTGAAAAACATGCAGAGCCTGAAAAGGTGTGAAAAATATGAAGAGCTTCAAAATGTTCAAAAATATGAGGAGAATGAACGGTCTGAAAAGTAGGAGGATCATGAATCGGTGTTGAAAAACATGAAGAGCCTGATAACGTGTGAAAAATATGAAGAGTTTCAAAACGTGTGAAAAATATGAAGAGCTTCAATGGTGTCATAAATAAGATGAGCATGAAACGGTCTGAAAAACAGGAGGAGAATGAAGTGGTGTTGAAAAACATGAAGAGCCTGAAAAGGTGTGAAAAATATGAAGAGCTTCAAAAGGTGGGAAAAATATGAAGAGCTTCAAAAGGTGTGAAAAATATGAGGAGCATGAAGCGGTCGTAAAAATAGGAGGAGCATGAAGTGGTGTTGAACAACAAGAAGACCCTAAAACGTGTGAAAAATATGAAGAGCCTCAAAAGGTGTGAAAAATATGAAGAGCTTCAAAAGGTGTCAAAAATGAGATGAGCGTGAAACAGTCTGAAAAATAGGAGGAGAATGAAGTGGTGTTGAAAAAAATGAAGAGCCTGAAAAGGTGTGAAAATTATACAGAGCTTGAAAAGCTGTGAAATACATGAGGAGCATTAAACGGTCTGAAAAACAGGAGGAGCATGAAACGGTGTTGAAAAACATGAAGAGCCTGAAAAGGTGTGAACAATATGAAGAGCTTCAAAAGTTGTCAAAAATATGAGGAGCATGCAACGGTCCGAAAAATAGGAAGAGCTTGAAACGGTGTTCAAAAACATGAAGAGCCTAAAAGGTATGAAAAACATGAAGAGCTTCAAAAAGTGTGAAATACATGAGTAGCATGAAACGGTCTGAAACATAGGAGGAGCATGAAGCGGTGTTGAAAAAATGAAGAACCTGAAAAGGTGTGCAAATTATGAAGAGCTTCAAAAGGTGTCAAAAATATGAGGAGCATGAAACGGTCTGAAAAATATGAGGAGCATGAAGTGGTGTTGCAAAACATGAAGAGCCTGAAAAGGTGTGAAAAATATGAAGAGCTTCAAAAGGTGTGAAAAATATGAAGAGCTTCAAAAGGTGTTCAAAAAGGAGATGACCATGAAACGGTCTGAAAAATAGGAGAAGGATGAAGCGTTGTTGAAAAAAATGAAGAACCTGAAAAGGTGTGAAATACATGATGAGCTTTAAAAGGTGTCAAAATATGAGGAGGATGAAACGGTCTGAAAAATAGGAGGAGCATGAAGCGGTGTTGAAAAACATGAAGAGCCTTAAAAGGTGTGAAAAATATGAAGAGCTTCAAAAGGTGTCAGAAATGAGATGAGCATGAAACGGTCTGAAATATAGGAGGTGCATTAAGTGGTGTTGAAAAACATGAAGAGCCTGAAAAGGTGTGAAAATTATGCAGAGCTTCAAAACGTGTCAAAAATATGAGGAGCATGAATCGGTCTGAAAAATAGGAGGAGCGTGAAGTGGTGTTGAACAACAAGAAGACCCTAAAACGTGTTAAAAACATGAACAGCCTCAAAAGGTGTGACAAATATGAAGAGCTTCAAAAGGTGTCAAAAATGAGATGAGCGTGAAACAGTCTGAAAAATAGGAGGAGAATGAAGTGGTGTTGAAAAAAATGAAGAGCCTGAAAAGGTGTGAAAATTATACAGAGCTTGAAAAGATGTGAAATACATGAGGAGCATTAAACGGTCTAAAAAATAGGAGGAGCATGAAACGGTGTTGAAAAACATGAAGAACTTGAAAAGGTGTGAAAAATATGCAGAGCTTCAAAAGGTGTCAAATATATGAGGAACATGAAACGGTCTGAAAAATAGAGGATCATGAAGTGGTGTAGAAAAACATGAAGAGCCTGAAAAAGTGTGAAAAATATGCAGAGCTTGAAAAGATGTGAAATACATGAGGAGCATTAAACGGTCTGAAAAATATGAGGAGCATGAAGCGGTGTTGAAAAACATGAAGAGCCTGAAAAGGTGTGAAAAATATGCAGAGCTTCAAAAGGTGTCAAATATATGAGGAACATGAAACGGTCTGAAAAATAGGAGGATCATGAAGCGGTGTTGAAAAACATGAAGAGCCTGAAAGGTGTGAAAAATATGAAGAGCTTCAAAAAGTGTCAAAAATATGAGGAGCATGAATCGGTCTGAAAAATAGGAGGTGTGTGAAGCGCTGTTGAAAAACATGAAGAGCCTGAAAACGTGTGAAATACATGAAGAGCTCAAAAGATGTGAAAAATATGAAGAGCTTCAAAAGGTTTCAAAAATGAGATGAGCATGAAACAGTCTGAAAAATAGCAGGAGTATGAAGTGGTGTTGAAAAAAAATGAAGAGCCTGAAAAGGTGTGAAAAATATTAAGAGATTCAAAAGATGTGAAAAATATGAAGAGCTTCTAAAGGTGTCAAAAATATGAGAAGCATGAAACGATCTGAAAAATAGGAGGAGCATGAAACAGTGTTCACAAACATGAAGAGCCTGAAAAGGTGTGAAAAACATGAAGACCTTCAAAGGTGTGAAAAATTAGATGAGCATGAAACGGTCTGAAAAATAGGAGGAGCATGAAACAGTGTTCACAAACATGAAGAGCCTGAAAAGGTGTGAAAAACATGAAGACCTTCAAAAGTTGTGAAAAATTAGATGAGCATGAAACGGTCTGAAAAATAGGAGGAGCATGAAACGGTGTTCAAAAACATGAAGAGCTTGAAAAGGTGTGAAAAACATGAAGACCTTCAAGTTGTGAAATATATGAAGAGCTTCAAAAGGTGTGAAAAATATGAAGAGCTTCTAAAGGTGTCAAAAATATGAGGAGCATGAAACGGTGTGAAAAATAGGAGGAGCATGAAGCGGTGTTGAAAAACATGAAGAGCCTGAAAAGGTGTGAACAATATGAAGAGCTTCAAAAGGTGTCAAAAATATGAGGAGCATGAAACGGTCTGAAAAATAGGAAGAGCTTGAAACGGTGTTCAAAAACATGAAGAGCCTAAAAGGTACGAAAAATATGAAGAGCTTCAAAAAGTGTGAAATACATGAATAGCATGAAACGGTCTGAAAAATAGGAGGAGCATGAAGCGGTGTTGAAAGACATGAAGAGACTTAAAACATGTGAAAAATATGAAGAGCATCCAAACGTGTCAAAAATATGAGGAGCATGAAACGGTGTGAAAATTAGGAGAAGCATGAAGCGGTGTTGAAAAACATGAAGAGCCTGAAAAGGTGTGAACAATATGACGAGCTTCAAAAGTTGTCAAAAATATGAGGAGCATGAAACGGTCTGAAAAATAGGAAGAGCTTGAAACGGTGTTGAAAAACATGAAGAGCCTGAAAATGTGTTAAAAAAATGAAGAGCTTCAAATGGTGTCAAAAATAAGAGGAGCATCAATGGTCTGAAAATTAGGAAGAGAATGAAGCGGTCTTGAAAAACATGCAGAGCCTGAAAAGGTGTGAAAAATATGAAGAGCTTCAAAATGTTCAAAAATATGAGGAGGATGAACGGTCTGAAAAGTAGGAGGATCATGAATCGGTGTTGAAAAACATGAAGAGCCTGATAACGTGTGAAAAATATGAAGAGTTTCAAAACGTGTGAAAAATATGAAGAGCTTCAAAGGTGTCATAAATAAGATGAGCATGAAACGGTCTGAAAAACAGGAGGAGAATGAAGTGGTGTTGAAAAACATGAAGAGCCTGAAAAGGTGTGAAAAATATGAAGAGCTTCAAAAGGTGGGAAAAATATGAAGAGCTTCAAAAGGTGTGAAAAATATGAGGAGCATGAAGCGGTCGGAAAAATAGGAGGAGCATGAAGTGGTGTTGAAATACATGAAGAGGCTGAAAAGGTGTGAAAAATATGAAGAGCTTCAAAAGCTGTGAAAAATATGAGGAGCATGAACGGTCTGAAAAATAGGAGTAGCATGAAACAGTGTTCAAAAACATGAAGAGACTGAAAAGGTGTGAATAATAAGAAGAGCTTGAAAAGGTGTGAAATACATGAGGAGCATTAAATGGTCTGAAAAATAGGAGGAGCATGAAACGTTGTTGAAAAACATGAAAAGCCTGAAAAAGTGTCAAAAATATGAAGATCTTCAAAAGGTGTGAAAAATATGAAGAGCTTCAAAAGGTGTCAAAAATATGAGGAGCATGAAACGGTCTGAAAAATAGGAGGAGCATGAAGCGTTGTTCAAACACATAAAGAGCCGGAAAAGGTGTGAAAAATATGAAGAGCTTCAAAAAGTGTCATAAATATGACGAGCATGAAACGGTCTGAAAAGTAGGAGGAGCATGAAACGGTGTTGGAGAACATGAAGAGCCTGAAAAGGTGTGAAAAATATGAAGAGCTTCAAAAGGTGTCAAAAATATGAGGAGCATGAAACGGTCTCAAAAATACGAGGAGCTTGAAGCGGTGTTGAAAAACATGAAGAGTCTGAAAAGGTGTGAAAAATATGAAGAGCTTCAAAAGGTGTCATAAAAAAGATGAGCATGAAACGGTCTGAAAAGTAGGAGGAGCATGAAACGGTGTTGGAAAACATGAAGAGCCTGAAAAGGTGTGAAAAATATGAAGAGCTTCAAAAGCTGTGAAAAATATGAGGAGCATGAACGGTCTGAAAAATAGGAGTAGCATGAAACAGTGTTCAAAAACATGAAGAGACTGAAAAGGTGTGAATAATAAGAAGAGCTTGAAAAGGTGTGAAATACATGAGGAGCATTAAATGGTCTGAAAAATAGGAGGAGCATGAAACGTTGTTGAAAAACATGAAAAGCCTGAAAAAGTGTCAAAAATATGAAGATCTTCAAAAGGTGTGAAAAATATGAAGAGCTTCAAAAGATGTCAAAAATATGAGGAGCATGAAACGGTCTGAAAAATAGGAGGAGCATGAAGCGTTGTTCAAACACATAAAGAGCCGGAAAAGGTGTGAAAAATATGAAGAGCTTCAAAAAGTGTCATAAATATGACGAGCATGAAACGGTCTGAAAAGTTGGAGGAGCATGAAACGGTGTTGGAGAACATGAAGAGCCTGAAAAGGTGTGAAAAATATGAAGAGCTTCAAAAGGTGTCAAAAATATGAGGAGCATGAAACGGTCTCAAAAATACGAGGAGCTTGAAGCGGTGTTGAAAAACATGAAGAGTCTGAAAAGGTGTGAAAAATATGAAGAGCTTCAAAAGGTGTCATAAAAAAGACGAGCATGAAACGGTCTGAAAAGTAGGAGGAGCATGAAACGGTGTTGGAAAACATGAAGAGCCTGAAAAGGTGTGAAAAATATGAAGAGCTTCAAAAGGTGTCATAAATATGACGAGCATGAAACGGTCTGAAAAGTAGGATGAGCATGAAACGGTGTTGGAAAACATGAAGAGCCTGAAAAGGTGTGAAAAATATGAAGAGCTTCAAAACGTGTCAAAAATATGAGGAGCAGGAAACGGTCTGAAAAAACGGAGGAGCATGAAACGGTGTTCAGAAACATGAAGAGCCTGAAAATGTGTTAAAAATATGAAGAGCTTCAAAAGGTGTCAAAAATATGAGGAGCATGAAACGGTCTGAAAAATAGGAAGAGCTTGAAACGGTGTTCAAAAACATGAAGAGCCTAAAAGGTACGAAAAATATGAAGAGCTTCAAAAAGTGTGAAATACATGAATAGCATGAAACGGTCTGAAAAATAGGAGGAGCATGAAGCGGTGTTGAAAGACATGAAGAGACTTAAAACATGTGAAAAATATGAAGAGCATCCAAACGTGTCAAAAATATGAGGAGCATGAAACGGTGTGAAAAATAGGAGGAGCATGAAGCGGTGTTGAAAAACATGAAGAGCCTGAAAAGGTGTGAACAATATGACGAGCTTCAAAAGTTGTCAAAAATATGAGGAGCATGAAACGGTCTGAAAAATAGGAAGAGCTTGAAACGGTGTTCAAAAACATGAAGAGCCTAAATGGTATAAAAAATATGAAGAGCTTCAAAAAGTGTGAAATACATGAATAGCATGAAACGGTCTGAAAAATAGGAGGAGCATGAAGCGGTGTTGAAAAACATGAAGAGCCTGAAAATGTGTTAAAAAAATGAAGAGCTTCAAATGGTGTCAAAAATAAGAGGAGCATCAATGGTCTGAAAATTAGGAAGAGAATGAAGCGGTCTTGAAAAACATGCAGAGCCTGAAAAGGTGTGAAAAATATGAAGAGCTTCAAAATGTTCAAAAATATGAGGAGGATGAACGGTCTGAAAAGTAGGAGGATCATGAATCGGTGTTGAAAAACATGAAGAGCCTGATAACGTGTGAAAAATATGAAGAGTTTCAAAACGTGTGAAAAATATGAAGAGCTTCAAAGGTGTCATAAATAAGATGAGCATGAAACGGTCTGAAAAACAGGAGGAGAATGAAGTGGTGTTGAAAAACATGAAGAGCCTGAAAAGGTGTGAAAAATATGAAGAGCTTCAAAAGGTGGGAAAAATATGAAGAGCTTCAAAAGGTGTGAAAAATATGAGGAGCATGAAGCGGTCGGAAAAATAGGAGGAGCATGAAGTGGTGTTGAAATACATGAAGAGGCTGAAAAGGTGTGAAAAATATGAAGAGCTTCAAAAGCTGTGAAAAATATGAGGAGCATGAACGGTCTGAAAAATAGGAGTAGCATGAAACAGTGTTCAAAAACATGAAGAGACTGAAAAGGTGTGAATAATAAGAAGAGCTTGAAAAGGTGTGAAATACATGAGGAGCATTAAATGGTCTGAAAAATAGGAGGAGCATGAAACGTTGTTGAAAAACATGAAAAGCCTGAAAAAGTGTCAAAAATATGAAGATCTTCAAAAGGTGTGAAAAATATGAAGAGCTTCAAAAGGTGTCAAAAATATGAGGAGCATGAAACGGTCTGAAAAATAGGAGGAGCATGAAGCGTTGTTCAAACACATAAAGAGCCGGAAAAGGTGTGAAAAATATGAAGAGCTTCAAAAAGTGTCATAAATATGACGAGCATGAAACGGTCTGAAAAGTAGGAGGAGCATGAAACGGTGTTGGAGAACATGAAGAGCCTGAAAAGGTGTGAAAAATATGAAGAGCTTCAAAAGGTGTCAAAAATATGAGGAGCATGAAACGGTCTCAAAAATACGAGGAGCTTGAAGCGGTGTTGAAAAACATGAAGAGTCTGAAAAGGTGTGAAAAATATGAAGAGCTTCAAAAGGTGTCATAAAAAAGACGAGCATGAAACGGTCTGAAAAGTAGGAGGAGCATGAAACGGTGTTGGAAAACATGAAGAGCCTGAAAAGGTGTGAAAAATATGAAGAGCTTCAAAAGGTGTCATAAATATGACGAGCATGAAACGGTCTGAAAAGTAGGATGAGCATGAAACGGTGTTGGAAAACATGAAGAGCCTGAAAAGGTGTGAAAAATATGAAGAGCTTCAAAACGTGTCAAAAATATGAGGAGCAGGAAACGGTCTGAAAAAACGGAGGAGCATGAAACGGTGTTCAGAAACATGAAGAGCCTGAAAATGTGTTAAAAATATGAAGAGCTTCAAAAGGTGTCAAAAATATGAGGAGCATGAAACCGTCTGAAAAATAGGAGGAGCATGAAGCTGTGTTCAAAAACATGTAGACTCTGAAAAGGTGTGAAAAATATGAAGAGCTTCAAAAGGTGTCAAAAATATGAAGAGCATGAAACGGTCTGAAAAATAGGAGGTCCATGAAGTGGTGTTGAAAAATATGAAGAGCCTGAAAAGGTGTGAAATATATGAAGAGACTCAAAACGTGTCAAAAATATGAGGAGCATGAAACGTTCTGAAAAATAGGAGGAGCATGATACGGTGTTGAAAAACATGAAGAGCATGAAAAGTTGTAAAAATATGAATAACTTCAAAAAGTGTGAAATACATGAGTAGCATGAAACGGTCTGAAAAAAAACGGAGGAGCATGATACTGTGTTGAAAAACATGAAGAGCCTGAAACGATGTGAAAAATAAGATGAGCTTTAAAGGTGTCAAAAATATGAGGAGCATGAAACGGTCTAAAAAATAGGATTAGCATTAACCTGTGTTGAAAACATGGAGAGCCTGAAAATGTGTGAAAAACATGAAGAGCTTCAAAAGGTGTCAAAATTATGAGGAGCCTGAAACGGTTTGAAAAATAGGAGAAGCATGAAACGGTGTTGAAAAGACTGAAAAGGTGTGAAAAATATGAAGATCTTCAAAAGTTGTCAAAAATATGAGAAGCATGAAATGGTCTGAAATAAAGGAGGAGCATGACGCGGTATTAAAATACACAAAGAGCCTGAAAAGGTGTGAAAAATATGAAGAGACTCAAAACGTGTCAAAAATATGAGGAGCATGAAACGGTTTGACAAATAGGAGGAGCATGAAGCAGTGTTGAAAAACATGAAGAGCCTGAAAACCTGTGAAAAATATGAAGAGCTTCAAAAGGTTTTTAAAATATGAAGAGCTTCAAAAGCTGTGAAAAATATGAGGAGCATGAAACGGTCTGAAAAATAGGAGTAGCATGAAACGGTGTTCAAAAACATGAAGAGCCTGAAAAGGTGTGAATAATATGAAGAGCTTGAAAAAATGTGAAATACATGAGGAGCATTAAAAGGTCTGAAAAATAGGAGGAGCATGAAGCGGTGTTGAAAAATATGAAGAGCCTGAAAAGGTGTGAAATACATGAAGAGCTTCAAAAGGTGTCAAAAATGGGATGAGCATGAAACGGTCTGAAAAATAGGAGGAGCATGAAAGGGTGTTGAAAAACATGAAGAGCCTGAAAAAGTGTGAAAAATATGAAGAGCTTGAAAAGATGTGAAATACATGAGGAGCATTAAACGGTCTGAAAAATAGGAGGAGCAAGAAGTGGTGTTGAAAAACATGAAGAGCCTGAAAAGGTGTGAAAAATATGAAGAGTTTCAAAAGGTGTCAAAATATGAGGAGCATGAAACGGTGTTCAAAAACATGAAGAGCCTGAAAACAAGTGCAAAAAATGAAGAGCCTGAAAAGGTGTGAAAATAATGAAGAGCTTCAAAAGGTGTCAAAAATATGAGGAGCATGAAACGGTCTGAAAAATAGGAGGAGCATGAAACGGTGTTGAAAAACATGAAAAGCCTGAAAAAGTGTCAAAAATATGAAGAGCTTCAAAAGGTGTGAAAAATATGAAGAGCTTCAAAAGGTGTCAAATACGAGATGAGCATGAAACGGTCTGAAAAATAGGAGGACCATGAAGTGCTGTTGAAAAACATGATGACCATGAAAACGTGTGAAAAATATGAAGAGCTTCAAAATGTGTCAAAAATATGAGGAGCATGAAACGGTCTGAAAAAGAGGAGGAGCATGAAGCGGTGTTGAAAAACATGAAGAGCCTGAAAATGTGTTAAAAAAAATGAAGAGATTCAAAAGGTGTCAAAAATAAGAGGAACATCAACGGTCTGAAAATTAGGAAGAGCATGAAGCGGTCTTGAAAAACATGAAGAGCCTGAAAAGGTGTGAAAAATATGAAGAGCTTCAAAATGTTCAAAAATATGAGGAGGATGAACGGTCTGAAAAGTAGGAGGATCGTGAATCGGTGTTGAAAAACATGAAGAGCCTGATAACGTGTGAAAAATATGAAGAGTTTCAAAACGTGTGAAAAATATGAAGAGCTTCAATGGTGTCATAAATAAGATGAGCATGAAACGGTCTGAAAAACAGGAGGAGAATGAAGTGGTGTTGAAAAACATGAAGAGCCTGAAAAGGTGTGAAAAATATGAAGAGCTTCAAAAGGTGGGAAAAATATGAAGAGCTTCAAAAGGTGTGAAAAATATGAGGAGCATGAACGGTCTGAAAAATTGGAGGAGCATGAAGTGGTGTTGAACAACAAGAAGACCCTAAAACGTGTGAAAAATATGAAGAGCCTCAAAAGGTGTGAAAAATATGAAGAGCTTCAAAAGGTGTCAAAAATGAGATGAGCGTGAAACAGTCTGAAAAATAGGAGGAGAATGAAGTGGTGTTGAAAAAAATGAAGAGCCTGAAAAGGTGTGAAAATTATACAGAGCTTGAAAAGCTGTGAAATACATGAGGAGCATTAAACGGTCTGAAAAATAGGAGGAGCATGAAACGGTGTTGAAAAACATGAAGAGCCTGAAAAGGTGTGAACAATATGAAGAGCTTCAAAAGTTGTCAAAAATATGAGGAGCATGAAACGGTCCGAAAAATAGGAAGAGCATGAAACGGTGTTCAAAAACATGAAGAGCCTAAAAGGTATGAAAAATATGAAGAGCTTCAAAAAGTGTGAAATACATGAGTAGCATGAAACGGTCTGAAACATAGGAGGAGCATGAAGCGGTGTTGAAAAAATGAAGAACCTGAAAAGGTGTGCAAAATATGAAGAGCTTCAAAAGGTGTCAAAAATATGAGGAGCATGAAACGGTCTGAAAAATATGAGGAGCATGAAGTGGTGTTGCAAAACATGAAGAGCCTGAAAAGGTGTGAAAAATATGAAGAGCTTCAAAGGGTGTGAAAAATATGAAGAGCTTCAAAAGGTGTTCAAAAAGGAGATGACCATGAAACGGTCTGAAAAATAGGAGAAGGATGAAGCGTTGTTGAAAAAAATGAAGAACCTGAAAAGGTTGAAATACATGATGAGCTTTAAAAGGTGTCAAAATATGAGGAGGATGAAACGGTCTGAAAAATAGGAGGAGCATGAAGCGGTGTTGAAAAACATGAAGAGCCTTAAAAGGTGTGAAAAATATGAAGAGCTTCAAAAGGTGTCAGAAATGAGATGAGCATGAAACGGTCTGAAATATAGGAGGTGCATTAAGTTGTGTAGAAAAACATGAAGAGCCTGAAAAGGTGTGAAAATTATGCAGAGCTTCAAAACGTGTCAAAAATATGAGGAGCATGAATCGGTCTGAAAAATAGGAGGAGCGTGAA
Source organism: Dama dama (assembly GCF_033118175.1). NCBI lineage: Eukaryota > Metazoa > Chordata > Mammalia > Artiodactyla > Cervidae > Dama > Dama dama. Next base: position 105,247,406 of record NC_083691.1, on the reverse strand, counting down.
GTGGTGTTGAAAAACAAGAAGACCCTAAAACGTGTGAAAAACATGAAGAGCCTCAAAAGGTGTGAAAAATATGAAGAGCTTCAAAAGGTGTCAAAAATGAGATGAGCGTGAAACAGTCTGAAAAATAGGAGGAGAATGAAGTGGTGTTGAAAAAAATGAAGAGCCTGAAAAGGTGTGAAAATTATACAGAGCTTGAAAAGATGTGAAATACATGAGGAGCATTAAACGGTCTAAAAAATAGGAGGAGCATGAAACGGTGTTGAAAAACATGAAGAACTTGAAAAGGTGTGAAAAATATGCAGAGCTTCAAAAGGTGTCAAATATATGAGGAACATGAAACGGTCTGAAAAATAGAGGATCATGAAGTGGTGTAGAAAAACATGAAGAGCCTGAAAAGGTGTGAAAAATATGCAGAGCTTGAAAAGATGTGAAATACATGAGGAGCATTAAACGGTCTGAAAAATATGAGGAGCATGAAGCGGTGTTGAAAAACATGAAGAGCCTGAAAAGGTGTGAAAAATATGCAGAGCTTCAAAAGGTGTCAAATATATGAGGAACATGAAACGGTCTGAAAAATAGGAGGATCATGAAGCGGTGTTGAAAAACATGAAGAGCCTGAAAGGTGTGAAAAATATGAAGAGCTTCAAAAAGTGTCAAAAATATGAGGAGCATGAATCGGTCTGAAAAATAGGAGGTGTGTGAAGCGGTGTTGAAAAACATGAAGAGCCTGAAAAGGTGTGAAATACATGGAGAGCTCAAAAGGTGTGAAAAATATGAAGAGCTTCAAAAGGTTTCAAAAATGAGATGAGCATGAAACAGTCTGAAAAATGACAGGAGTATGAAGTGGTGTTGAAAAAAAATGAAGAGCCTGAAAAGGTGTGAAAAATATGAAGAGCTTCAAAACGTGTCAAATATATGAGGAGCATGAAACGGTCTGAAAAATAGGAGGAGCATGCAGCGGTGTTGAAAAACATGAAGAGCCTGAAAAGGTGTGAAAAATATGAAGAGCTTCAAAAGGTGTCAAAAATATGAGGAGCAGGAAACGGTCTGAAAAATATGAGGAGCATGAAGCGGTGTTCAAAAACATGAAGAGCCTGAAATGGTGTGAAAAATATGAAGAGCTTCTAAAGGTGTCAAAAATATAAGGAGCATGAAACGGTCTGAAAAATAGGAGAAGCATGAAGTGGTGTTGAAAATCATGAAGAGCCTGAAAAGGTGTGCAAAATATGAAAAGCTTCAAAAGGTGTGAAATACATGAGGAGCATGAAACTCTCTGAAAAATAGGAGGAGCATGAAGTGGTGTTCAAAAATGAGATGTGCATGAAACGGACTGAAAAATAGGAGGAGCAAGAAGTGCTGTTAAAAAAAATGAAGAGCCTGAAAAGGTGTGAAATACATGAAGAGCTTCAAAAGGTGTCAAAAATATGAGGAGCATGAAACGGTCTGAAAAATAGGAAGAGCATGAAGCGGTGGTGAAAAACATGAAGAACCTGAAAACGTGTGTAAAATATGAAGAGCTTCAAAAGGTGTGAAAAATATGAAGAGCTTCAAAAGGTGACAAAAATGAGATGTGCATGAATCGGACTGAAAAATAGGAGGAGCATGAAGTGGTGTTGAAAAACATGAAGAGCCTGAAAAGGTGTGAAAAATATGAAGAGCTTCAAAAGGTGTCAAAAATATGAAGAGCTTCAGAAGAGGTCAAAAAAGAGATGAGCATGAAACGGTCTGAAAAATAGGAGAAGCATGAAGCGGTGTTCAAAAACATGAAGAGCCTGAAGAGGTGTGAAAAATTTGAAGAGCTTCAAAAGGTGTCAAATAAATGAGGAGCATTAAACGGTCTGAAAAATAGGAGGAGCATGAAATGGTGTTCAAAAATATGAAGGGCCTGAAAAGGTGTGTAAAATATGAACAGCCTCAAAAAGTGTCAAAAATATGAGTAGTATGAAACGTTCTGAAAAATAGCAGGAGCATGAAGCGGTGCTGAAAAACATGAAGAGCTGGAAAAAGTGTGAAAAATAAGAATAGCTTCAAAAACGTAAAAAATATGAAGAGCTTCAAAAGGTTTGAAAAATATGAAGACTTCAAAAGTTGTCAAAAATAAGATGAGCATGTAATGGTCTGAAAAATAGGAGGATCATGAAGCGGTGTTGGAAATCATGAAGAGCCTGAAAAGGTGTGAAAAATATTAAGAGATTCAAAAGATGTGAAAAATATGAAGAGCTTCTAAAGGTGTCAAAAATATGAGAAGCATGAAACGGTCTGAAAAATAGGAGGAGCATGAAACAGTGTTCACAAACATGAAGAGCCTGAAAAGGTGTGAAAAACATGAAGACCTTCAAAAGTTGTGAAAAATTAGATGAGCATGAAACGGTCTGAAAAATAGGAGGAGCATGAAACGGTGTTCAAAAACATGAAGAGCTTGAAAAGGTGTGAAAAATATGAAGAGCTTCTAAAGGTGTCAAAAATATGAGGAGCATGAAACGGTGTGAAAAATAGGAGGAGCATGAAGCGGTGTTGAAAAACATGAAGAGCCTGAAAAGGTGTGAACAATATGAAGAGCTTCAAAAGGTGTCAAAAATATGAGGAGCATGAAACGGTCTGAAAAATAGGAAGAGCTTGAAACGGTGTTCAAAAACATGAAGAGCCTAAAAGGTACGAAAAATATGAAGAGCTTCAAAAAGTGTGAAATACATGAATAGCATGAAACGGTCTGAAAAATAGGAGGAGCATGAAGCGGTGTTGAAAGACATGAAGAGCCTTAAAACATGTGAAAAATATGAAGAGCATCCAAACGTGTCAAAAATATGAGGAGCATGAAACGGTGTGAAAAATAGGAGGAGCATGAAGCGGTGTTGAAAAACATGAAGAGCCTGAAAAGGTGTGAACAATATGACGAGCTTCAAAAGTTGTCAAAAATATGAGGAGCATGAAACGGTCTGAAAAATAGGAAGAGCTTGAAACGGTGTTCAAAAACATGAAGAGCCTAAAAGGTATAAAAAATATGAAGAGCTTCAAAAAGTGTGAAATACATGAATAGCATGAAACGGTCTGAAAAATAGGAGGAGCATGAAGCGGTGTTGAAAAACATGAAGAGCCTGAAAATGTGTTAAAAAAATGAAGAGCTTCAAATGGTGTCAAAAATAAGAGGAGCATCAATGGTCTGAAAATTAGGAAGAGAATGAAGCGGTCTTGAAAAACATGCAGAGCCTGAAAAGGTGTGAAAAATATGAAGAGCTTCAAAATGTTCAAAAATATGAGGAGGATGAACGGTCTGAAAAGTAGGAGGATCATGAATCGGTGTTGAAAAACATGAAGAGCCTGATAACGTGTGAAAAATATGAAGAGTTTCAAAACGTGTGAAAAATATGAAGAGCTTCAAAGGTGTCATAAATAAGATGAGCATGAAACGGTCTGAAAAACAGGAGGAGAATGAAGTGGTGTTGAAAAACATGAAGAGCCTGAAAAGGTGTGAAAAATATGAAGAGCTTCAAAAGGTGGGAAAAATATGAAGAGCTTCAAAAGGTGTGAAAAATATGAGGAGCATGAAGCGGTCGGAAAAATAGGAGGAGCATGAAGTGGTGTTGAAATACATGAAGAGGCAGAAAAGGTGTGAAAAATATGAAGAGCTTCAAAAGCTGTGAAAAATATGAGGAGCATGAACGGTCTGAAAAATAGGAGTAGCATGAAACAGTGTTCAAAAACATGAAGAGACTGAAAAGGTGTGAATAATAAGAAGAGCTTGAAAAGGTGTGAAATACATGAGGAGCATTAAACGGTCTGAAAAATAGGAGGAGCATGAAACGGTGTTGAAAAACATGAAAAGCCTGAAAAAGTGTCAAAAATATGAAGATCTTCAAAAGGTGTGAAAAATATGAAGAGCTTCAAAAGGTGTCAAAAATATGAGGAGCATGAAACGGTCTGAAAAATAGGAGGAGCATGAAGCGTTGTTCAAACACATAAAGAGCCGGAAAAGGTGTGAAAAATATGAAGAGCTTCAAAAAGTGTCATAAATATGACGAGCATGAAACGGTCTGAAAAGTAGGAGGAGCATGAAACGGTGTTGGAGAACATGAAGAGCCTGAAAAGGTGTGAAAAATATGAAGAGCTTCAAAAGGTGTGAAAAATATGAGGAGCATGAAACGGTCTCAAAAATACGAGGAGCTTGAAGCGGTGTTGAAAAACATGAAGAGTCTGAAAAGGTGTGAACAATATGAAGAGCTTCAAAAGGTGTCATAAATATGACGAGCATGAAACGGTCTGAAAAGTAGGAGGAGCATGAAACGGTGTTGGAAAACATGAAGAGCCTGAAAAGGTGTGAAAAATATGAAGAGCTTCAAAAGGTGTCATAAATATGACGAGCATGAAACGGTCTGAAAAGTAGGATGAGCATGAAACGGTGTTGGAAAACATGAAGAGCCTGAAAAGGTGTGAAAAATATGAAGAGCTTCAAAACGTGTCAAAAATATGAGGAGCAGGAAACGGTCTGAAAAAACGGAGGAGCATGAAACGGTGTTCAGAAACATGAAGAGCCTGAAAATGTGTTAAAAATATGAAGAGCTTCAAAAGGTGTCAAAAATATGAGGAGCATGAAACCGTCTGAAAAATAGGAGGAGCATGAAGCTGTGTTCAAAAACATGTAGACTCTCAAATGGTGTGAAAAATATGAAGAGCTTCAAAAGGTGTCAAAAATATGAAGAGCATGAAACGGTCTGAAAAATAGGAGGTCCATGAAGTGGTGTTGAAAAATATGAAGAGCCTGAAAAGGTGTGAAATATATGAAGAGACTCAAAACGTGTCAAAAATATGAGGAGCATGAAACGTTCTGAAAAATAGGAGGAGCATGATACGGTGTTGAAAAACATGAAGAGCATGAAAAGTTGTAAAAATATGAATAACTTCAAAAAGTGTGAAATACATGAGTAGCATGAAACGGTCTGAAAAAAAACGGAGGAGCATGATACTGTGTTGAAAAACATGAAGAGCCTGAAACGATGTGAAAAATAAGATGAGCTTTAAAGGTGTCAAAAATATGAGGAGCATGAAACGGTCTAAAAAATAGGATTAGCATTAACCTGTGTTGAAAACATGGAGAGCCTGAAAATGTGTGAAAAACATGAAGAGCTTCAAAAGGTGTCAAAATTATGAGGAGCCTGAAACGGTTTGAAAAATAGGAGAAGCATGAAACGGTGTTGAAAAGACTGAAAAGGTGTGAAAAATATGAAGATCTTCAAAAGTTGTCAAAAATATGAGAAGCATGAAATGGTCTGAAATAAAGGAGGAGCATGACGCGGTATTAAAATACACAAAGAGCCTGAAAAGGTGTGAAAAATATGAACAGACTCAAAACGTGTCAAAAATATGAGGAGCATGAAACGGTTTGACAAATAGGAGGAGCATGAAGCAGTGTTGAAAAACATGAAGAGCCTGAAAATCTGTGAAAAATATGAAGAGCTTCAAAAGGTGTGAAAATATGAAGAGCTTCAAAAGGTGTGAAAAATATGAGGAGCATGAAACGGTCTGAAAAATAGGAGTAGCATGAAACGGTGTTCAAAAACATGAAGAGCCTGAAAAGGTGTGAATAATATGAAGAGCTTGAAAAAATGTGAAATACATGAGGAGCATTAAACGGTCTGAAAAATAGGAGGAGCATGAAGCGGTGTTGAAAAATATGAAGAGCCTGAAAAGGTGTGAAATACATGAAGAGCTTCAAAAGGTGTCAAAAATGGGATGAGCATGAAACGGTCTGAAAAATAGGAGGAGCATGAAAGGGTGTTGAAAAACATGAAGAGCCTGAAAAAGTGTGAAAAATATGAAGAGATTGAAAAGATGTGAAATACATGAGGAGCATTAAACGGTCTGAAAAATAGGAGGAGCAAGAAGTGGTGTTGAAAAACATGAAGAGCCTGAAAAGGTGTGAAAAATATGAAGAGTTTCAAAAGGTGTCAAAATATGAGGAGCATGAAACGGTGTTCAAAAACATGAAGAGCCTGAAAACAAGTGCAAAACATAAAGAGCCTGAAAAGGTGTGAAAATAATGAAGAGCTTCAAAAGGTGTCAAAATATGAGGAGCATGAAACGGTCTGAAAAATAGGAGGAGCATGAAACGGTGTTGAAAAACATGAAAAGCCTGAAAAAGTGTCAAAAATATGAAGAGCTTCAAAAGGTGTGAAAAATATGAAGAGCTTCAAAAGATGTCAAATACGAGATGAGCATGAAACGGTCTGAAAAATAGGAGGAGCATGAAGTGCTGTTGAAAAACATGATGACCATGAAAACGTGTGAAAAATATGAAGAGCTTCAAAAGGTGTCAAAAATATGAGGACCATGAAACGGTCTGAAAAATAGGAGGAGCATGAAGCGGTGTTGAAAAACATGAAGAGCCTGAAAATGTGTTAAAAAAAATGAAGAGCTTCAAAAGGTGTCAAAAATAAGAGGAGCATCAACGGTCTGAAAATTAGGAAGAGCATGAAGCGGTCTTGAAAAACATGAAGAGCCTGAAAAGGTGTGAAAAATATGAAGAGCTTCAAAATGTTCAAAAATATGAGGAGGATGAACGGTCTGAAAAGTAGGAGGATCATGAATCGGTGTTGAAAAACATGAAGAGCCTGATAACGTGTGAAAAATATGAAGAGTTTCAAAACGTGTGAAAAATATGAAGAGCTTCAATGGTGTCATAAATAAGATGAGCATGAAACGGTCTGAAAAACAGGAGGAGAATGAAGTGGTGTTGAAAAACATGAAGAGCCTGAAAAAGTTTGAAAAATATGAAGAGCTTCAAAAGGTGGGAAAAATATGAAGAGCTTCAAAAGGTGTGAAAAATATGAGGAGCATGAACGGTCTGAAAAATAGGAGGAGCATGAAGTGGTGTTGAACAACAAGAAGACCCTAAAACGTGTGAAAAATAAGAAGAGCCTCAAAAGGTGTGAAAAATATGAAGAGCTTCAAAAGGTGTCAAAAATGAGATGAGCGTGAAACAGTCTGAAAAATAGGAGGAGAATGAAGTGGTGTTGAAAAAAATGAAGAGCCTGAAAAGGTGTGAAAAATATGAAGAGACTCAAAACGTGTCAAAAATATGAGGAGCATGAAACAATTTGACAAATAGGAGGAGCATGAAGCAGTGTTGAAAAACATGAAGAGCCTGAAAACCTGTGAAAAATATGAAGAGCTTCAAAAGGTGTGAAAATATGAAGAGCTTCAAAAGGTGTGAAAAATCTGAGGAGCATGAAACGGTCTGAAAAATAGGAGTAGCATGAAACGGTGTTCAAAAACATGAAGAGCCTGAAAAGGTGTGAATAATATGAAGAGCTTGAAAAAATGTGAAATACATGAGGAGCATTAAACGGTGTGAAAAATAGGAGGAGCATGAAGCGGTGTTGAAAAATATGAAGAGCCTGAAAAGGTGTGAAACACATGAAGAGCTTCAAAAGGTGTCAAAAATGGGATGAGCATGAAACGGTCTGAAAAATAGGAGGAGCATGAAAGGGTGTTGAAAAACATGAAGAGCCTGAAAAAGTGTGAAAAATATGAAGAGCTTGAAAAGATGTGAAATACATGAGGAGCATTAAACGGTCTGAAAAATAGGAGGAGCAAGAAGTGGTGTTGAAAAACATGAAGAGCCTGAAAAGGTGTGAAAAATATGAAGAGTTTCAAAAGGTGTCAAAATATGAGGAGCATGAAACGGTGTTCAAAAACATGAAGAGCCTGAAAACAAGTGCAAAACATGAAGAGCCTGAAAAGGTGTGAAAATAATGAAGAGCTTCAAAAGGTGTCAAAAATATGAGGAGCATGAAACGGTCTGAAAAATAGGAGGAGCATGAAACGGTGTTGAAAAACATGAAAAGCCTGAAAAAGTGTCAAAAATATGAAGAGCTTCAAAAGGTGTGAAAAATATGAAGAGCTTCAAAAGGTGTCAAATACGAGATGAGCATGAAATGTTCTGAAAAATAGGAGGAGCATGAAGTGTTGTTGAAAAACATGAAGACCATGAAAAGGTGTGAAAAATATGAAGAGCTTCAAAAGGTGTCAAAAATATGAGGAGCATGAAACCGTCTGAAAAATAGGAGGAGCATGAAGCTGTGTTCAAAAACATGAAGAGCCTGAAAAGGTGTGAAAAATATGAAGAGCTACAAAAGGTGTCAAAATATGAGGAGCATGAAACGGTCTGAAAAATAGGAGGAGCATGAAACGGTGTTGAAAAACATGAAAAGCGTGAAAAAGTGTCAAATATATGAAGAGCTTCAAAAGGTGTGAAAAATATGAAGAGCTTCAGAAGGTGTCAAATACGAGATTAGCATGAAACGGTCTGAAAAATAGGAGGAGCATGAAGCGCTGTTGAAAAACATGAAGAGCCTGAAAAGGTGTGAAAAATATGAAGAGCTTCAAAAGGTGTGAAACGTATGAAGAGTTTCAAAAGATGTCAGAAATGAGATGAGCATGAAACGGTCTGAAATATAGGAGGTGCATTAAGTGGTGTTGAAAAACATGAAGAGCCTGAAAAGGTGTGAAAAATATGAAGAGCTTCAAAAGGTGTCAAAAATATGAGGAGCATGAAACTGTCTGAAAAATAGGAGGAGCATGAAGTGGTGTTGAAAAACATGAAGAGCCTGAAAACGTGTCAAAAATATGAAGAGCTTCAGGCTGGCGGGTAAAGCTGGGAGGTCCCGGCCGGGGGCGCCGGTTGGAGACATGATAGCAATGTGGGCCTTAGGATTTGAGCCAAAGAAAGAAGAAATTAAAAAGATGATAGCTGAAGCTGACAAAGAATGAATTTGCACCATTAATTTTGAAGAATTTTTTGCCATAATGAGTGTAAAAATGAGTGAAAAGGATGAAAAAGAAGAAATATTGAAGGCTTCAAACTATTTGATGATGATGATACAGGAAGAATATCATTGAACAATATCAAGAGGGTTGCTAAGGAGCTAGGGGAAAATTTAACAGATGATGAACTTCAGGAAATGCTTGATGAGGCTGATCATGATGGGGATGGAGAAATAAACAAGGAAGAATTTTTGAAAATGATGCAAAAGACCACTCTTTATTAACACTGTCTTTTGTGCCTTTTGGAAAGTTGTTAACAAGTTTGTATTTGCGATAAGTTCCATAATAGCTGAATATATTCATTTTCAGTGTTTAAGTTTATATACATAAACTGGTCTCTTGATGTCTAATCCATGTGAGAAGTTACAAGTTGCTACCAATATGTTGTTAAATCTATAACATCAAGAAATAAAATGTAGTGACTTCCTTAAACTATGAATGTGAAGAACAGTACTAATTACAAGTGCTATTTTTAGAGCCCCAGGTTCTAAAACTTAGATTTTTTATTTAACTTATGGAAATTGGCCCCACATCATAAGCCAGCCATCACTTTCCAAATTATTTTCCTTTTGTGCAACTCTAAAAATGAACATTTGCTTTTTAACTGATTATTCAGATATGTAAAGTCTTAAATAAAACTGGCAGCATCAAAAGGTGTGAAAAATATGAAGAGCTTCAAAAGGTGTCAAAAATGAGATGAGCATGGAACTGTCTGAAAAATAGGAGGAACATGAAACGGTCTGAAAAATAGGAAGAGCATGAAACGGTGTTCAAAAACATGAAGAGCCTAAAAGGTATGAAAAATATGAAGAGCTTCAAAAAGTGTGAAATACATGAGTAGCATGAAACGGTCTGAAAAATAGGCGGAGCATGAAGCGGTGTTGCAAAACATGAAGAGCCTGAAAAGGTGTGAAAAATATGAAGAGCTTCAAAAGGTGTGAAAAATATGAAGAGCTTCAAAAGGTGTTCAAAAAGGAGAAGACCATGAAACGGTCTGAAAAATAGGAGAAGGATGAAGCGATGTTGAAAAAAATGAAGAACCTGAAAAGGTGTGAAATACATGATGAGCTTTAAAAGGTGTCAAAAATATGAGGAGGCTGAAACGATCTGAAAAATAGGAAGAGCATGAAGCGGTGTTGAAAAACATGAAGAGCCTGAAAAGGTGTGAAAAATATGAAGAGCTTCAAAAGGTGTGAAACGTATGAAGAGCTTCAAAAGATGTCAGAAATGAGATGAGCATGAAACGGTCTGAAATATAGGAGGTGCATTAAGTGGTGTTGAAAAACATGAAGAGCCTGAAAAGGTGTGAAAAATATGAAGAGCTTCAAAAGGTGTCAAAAATATGAGGAGCATGAAACTGTCTGAAAAATAGGAGGAGCATGAAGTGGTGTTGAAAAACATGAAGAGCCTGAAAAGGTGTGAAAAATATGAAGAGCTTCAAAAGGTGTCAAAAAAATGAGGAGCATGAAACGGTCTCAAAAATAGGAATAGCATGAAGTGATATGAAAAACATGAAGAGCCTGAAAAGTTGTGAAAAATATGAAGAGCTTCAAAAGGTGTCAAAAATATGAGGAGCATGAAACGGTCTGAAAAATAGAAGGAGCATGAAGCAGTGTTGAAAAACGAGAAGAGCCTGAAAAGGTGTTAAAATTATGAAGAGCTTCAAAAGGTGTCAAAAATATGAGGAGCATGAAACGTTCTGAAATATAGGAGGTGCATGAAGTGATATTCCAAAACATGAAGAGAGTGAAAAGGTGTGAAAATATGAAGAGCTTCAAAAGGTGTGAAAAATATGCAGAGCTTCAAAACATGTCAAAAATATGAGGAGCATGAATCGGTCTGAAAAATAGGAGGAGCGTGAAGTGGTGTTGAACAACAAGAAGACCCTAAAACGTGTGAAAAATATGAAGAGCCTGAAAAGGTGTGAAAAATATGAAGAGCTTCAAAAGGTGTCAAAAATGAGATGAGCGTGAAACAGTCTGAAAAATAGGAGGAGAATGAAGTGGTGTTGAAAAAAATGAAGAGCCTGAAAAGGTGTGAAAATTATACAGAGCTTGAAAAGCTGTGAAATACATGAGGAGCATTAAACGGTCTGAAAAATAGGAGGAGCATGAAACGGTGTTGAAAAACATGAAGAGCCTGAAAAGGTGTCAAAAATATGAAGAGCTTCAAAACGTGTCAAAAATATGAGGAGCATGAAGCGGTCTGAAAAATAGGAGGAGTGTGAAGCGGTGTTGAAAAACATGAAGAGCCTGAAAACGTGTGAAATATATGAAGAGCTCAAAAGGTGTGAAAAATATGAAGAGCTTCAAAAGGTTTCAAAAATGAGATGAGCATGAAACAGTCTGAAAAATAGCAGGAGCATGAAGTGGTGTTGAAAAAAAATGAAGAGCCTGAAAAGGTGTGAAAAATATGAAGAGCTTCAAAACGTGTCAAATATATGAGGAGCATGAAACTGTCTGAAAAATAGGAGGAGCATGCAGCGGTGTTGAAAAACATGAAGAGCCTGAAAAGGTGTGAAAAATATGAAGAGCTTCAAAAGGTGTCAAAAATATGAGGAGCATGAAATGTTCTGAAATATAGGAGGAGCATGAAGTGGTGTTGAAAAACGTGAAGAGCCAGAAAAGGTGTGAACAATATGAAGAGCTTCAAAAGGTGTCAAAAATATGAGGAGCATGAAACGGTCCGAAAAATAGGAAGAGCATGAAACGGTGTTCAAAAACATGAAGAACCTAAAAGGTATGAAAAATATGAAGAGCTTCAAAAAGTGTGAAATACATGAGTAGCATGAAACGGTCTGAAACATAGGAGGAGCATGAAGCGGTGTTGAAAAAATGAAGAACCTGAAAAGGTGTGCAAAATATGAAGAGCTTTAAAAGGTGTCAAAAATATGAGGAGCATGAAACGGTCTGAAAAATAGGAGGAGCATGAAGTGGTGTTGAAAAACACGAAGAGCCTGAAAAGTTGTGAACAATATGAAGAGTTTCAAAAGGTGTCAAAAATATGAGGAACATGAAACGGTCTGAAAAATAGGAAGAGCATGAAACGGTGTTCAAAAACATGAAGAGCCTAAAAGGTATGAAAAATATGAAGAACTTCAAAAAGTGTGAAATACATGAGTAGCATGAAACGATCTGAAAAATAGGCGGAGCATGAAGCGGTGTTGCAAAACATGAAGAGCCTGAAAAGGTGTGAAAAATATGAAGAGCTTCAAAAGGTGTGAAAAATATGAAGAGCTTCAAAAGGTGTCAAATATATTAGGAACATGAAACGGTCTGAAAAATAGGAGGAGCAAGAAGCGGTGTTGAAAAACATGAAGAGCCTGAAAAGGTGTGAAAAATATGCAGAGCTTCAAAAGGTGTCAAATATATGAGGAACATGAAACGGTCTGAAAAATAGAAGGATCATGAAGCGGTGTTGAAAAACATGAAGAGCCTGAAAAGGTGTGAAAAATATGAAGAGCTTCAAAAGGTGTGAAAAATATGAAGAGCTTCAAAACGTGTCAAATATATGAGGAGCATGAAACGGTCTGAAAAGTAGCAGGAGCATGAAGCGGTGCTGAAAAACATGAAGAGCCTGAAAAGGTGTGAAAAATATGAAGAGCTTCAAAAGGTGTGAAAAATATGAAGAGCTTCAAAAGGTGTCAAATATTGGATGATCAAGAAAAACATGAAGAGCCGGAAAAAGTGTGAAAAAGTAGAAGAGCTTCAAAAACGTACAAAATATGAAGAGCTTCAAAAGGTTTGAAAAATATGTAGAGCTTCAAAAGGTGTCAAAAATGACATGAGCAAGAAACGGTCTGAAAAATAAGAGGTTCATGAAGCGGTGTTGGAAATCATGAAGAGCCTGAAAAGGTGTGAAAAATATAAAGAGATTCAAAAGATGTGAAAAATATGAAGAGCTTCTAAAGGTGTCAAAAATATGAGAAGCATGAAATGGTCTGAAAAATAGGAGGAGCATGAAACGGTGTTCAAAAACCTGAAGAGCCTGAAAAGGTGTGAAAAACATGAAGACCTTCAAAGGTGTGAAAAATATGAAGAGCTTCAAAAGTTGTGAAAAATTAGATGAGCATGAATCGGTCTGAAAAATAGGAGGAGCATGAAACGGTGTTCAAAAACATGAAGAGCCTGAAAAGGTGTGAAAAACATGAAGACCTTCAAGGTGTGAAATATATGAAGAGCTTCAAAAGGTGTGAAAAATATGAAGAGTTTCAAAATGTGTCAAAAATATGAGGAGCATGAAGCGGTCTGAAAAATAGGAGGAGCATGATGTGGTGTTGAAAAACATGAAGAGCCTGAAAAGGTGTGAACAATATGAAGAGCTTCAAAAGGTGTCAAAAATATTAGGAACATGAAATGGTCCGAAAAATAGGAAGAGCATGAAATGCTGTTCAAAAACATGAAGAGCCTAAAATGTGTGAAAAATATGAATAGCTTCAAAATGTGTGAAATACATGAGGAGCATGAAACGGTCTGAAAAATAGCAGGAGCATGAAGCGGTGTTGAAAAACATGAAGAGCCTGAAAAGGTGTGCAAAATATGAAGCGCATCAAAAGGTGTCAAAAAAATGAGGAGCATTAAACGGTCTGAAAAATAGGAGGAGCATGAAGCGGTGTTCAAAAACATGAAGAGCAAGAAAATGTGTGAAAAATATGAAGAGATCAAAAGGTGTCAAAAATATGAGGAGCATGAAATGATCTGAAAAATAGGAGGAGCATGAAGCGGTGTTTAAAAACATGAAGAGCCTAAAAAGGGTTGAAAACACTGAAGAGCATCAAAAGTTGTCAAATATATGAGGAGCATGAAACGGTCTGAAAAATAGCAGGAGCATGAAGCGGTGTTGAAAAACATGAAGAGCCGGAAAAACTGTGAAAAATAAGAGAAGCTTCAAAAACATAAAAAATAGGAAGAGCCTCAAAAGGTGTGAAAAATATGAAGAGCTTCAAAAGGTGTAAAAATCAGAGGAGCATGACAAGATCTGAAATATATTGGAAGCATGAAGTGGTGTTGAAAAGCATGAAAAGCCTGAAAACGTGTGAAAAATATGAAGAGTTTCAAAAGGTGTGAAAAATATGAAGAGCTTCGAAAGGTGTCAAAAATATGAGGAGCTTCAATCGGTCTGAAAAATAGCAGGAGCATGAAACGGTGTTCAAAAACATGAAGAGCCTGAAAAGGTGTGAAAAATATGAAGAGCTTCAAAAGGTGTCAAAAATATGAGGAACAGGAAACGGTCTGAAAAACAGGAGGAGAATGAAACGGTCTGAAAAATAGGAGGAGCATGAAGCAGTGTTCAGAAACATGAAGAGCATGAAAAGATGTGAAAAATATGAAGAGCTTCAAAAGGTATGAAAAATAGGAAGAGCTTCAAAAGGTGTCAGAAATAAGAGGAGCCTGAAACGGTGTTCAAAAACATGAAGAGCCTGAAAAGGTGTGAAAAATATGAAGAGCTTCAAAAGGTGTCAAAAATATGAGGAACAGGAAACGGTCTGAAAAACAGGAGGAGAATGAAACGGTCTTAAAAATAGGAGGAGCATGAAGCAGTGTTCAGAAACATGAAGAGCATGAAAAGATGTGAAAAATATGAAGAGCTTCAAAATGTATGAAAAATAGGAAGAGCTTCAAAAGGTTTCAGAAATAAGAGGAGCCTGAAATGGTCTGAAAAATAGGAGGAGAATTAAACGGTGTTGAAAAACATTAGGAGCCTGAAAATGTGTGAAATATATGAAGAGCTTCATAAGGTGTCAAAAATATGAGGAGCATGAAACGGTCTGAAAAGTAGGTGGAGCATGAAGCAGTGTCCAAAACATGAAGAGCCTGAAGAGGTGTGAAAAATATGTGGAGTTTCAAAAGGTGTCAAAAATATGAGGAGCATGAAAAGATCTGAAAAACTGGAGGAGCATGAAACGGTGTTCAAGAAGGTGAAGAACATGAAAAGGTGTGAAAAATATGAAGAGTTTCAAAAGGTGTCAAAAATATGAGGAGCATGAAAAGATCTGAAAGCAGGAGGAGCATGAAGCGTTGTTCAATAAGGTGAAGAACATGAAAAGGTGTGAAAAATATGAAGAGTTTCAAAAGGTTTCAAAAATATGAGGAGCATGAAAAGATCTGAAAAACAGGAGGAGCATGAAACGGTGTTGAAAAACATGAAGAGCATGAAAAGGTGTGAAAAATATGAAGGGTTTAAAAGGTTTCATAATTATGATGCGCATGAAATAGCCTGTAAAATATGAGGAGCATGAAACGGTGTGAAAAACAGGAGGAGCATGAAACGGTTTTGAAAAACATGAAGAGCCTGAAAAGGTGTGAAAAATATGAAGAGCTGCAAAAGTTGTAAAAAATATGAGCAGCATGAAACGGTCTGAAAAATAGGAGGAGCATGAAACGGTGTTCAAAAACATGAAGAGTCTGAAAAGGTGTGAAAAATATGAAGAGCTTCAAAAGGTGTGAAAAATCTGAGGAGCATGATACACTCTGAAAAATAGGAGAAGGATGAAGCGGTTTCAAAAACATTAAGAGCCTGAAAGGTGTGAAAAATAGGAAGAGCTACAAAAGGTTTCAAAAATATGAGGAGCTTGAATCGGTCTGAAAAATAGGAGGAGCATGAAACGGTGTTGAAAAATATGAACAGCCTGACCAGGTGTGAATAATATGAAGAACATCAAAAGGTGTGAAAACTATGAGGAGCATGAAACGGTCTGAATAAAAGGAGGAGGATGAAGCGGTGTTCTAAGACATGAAGAGACTGAAAAGGTGTGAAAAATATGAAGAGCTTCAAAAATGTGTCAAAATAATGAGGAGAATAAAACGGTCTGAAAAATAGGAGGAGCATTAAGCAGTGTTGTGAAACATGAAGAGACTGAAATGGTATGAAAAATATTAAGAGCTTGAAAATGTGTGAAAATATAAGGAGCTTGGTACGGTCTGAAAAATAGGAGGAGCATGCAGCGGTGTTGAAAAACATGAAGAGCCTGAAAAGGTGTGAAAAATATGAAGAGATCAAAAGGTGTCAAAAATATGAGGATCATGATACGGTCTGAAATATAGGAGGAGCGTGAAGTGGTTGTGAAAAACATGAAGAGCTTGAAACAGTGTGCAAAATATGAAGAGCTTCAAAAGGTGTGAGATACATGAGGAGCATGAAACGGTCTGAAAAATAGGAGGAGCATGAAGCGGTGTTCAAAATCATGCAGAGACTGAAATCTTGTGAAAAATATGAAGAGCTTCAAAAGGTGTGAAAAATATGAAGAGCTTCAAAAGGTGTCAAAACTGATATGAGCATGAAACGGTATGAAAAATAGGAGGAGCATGAAGTGGTGTTGAAAAAAATGAAGAGCCTGAAAAGGTGTGAAATATATAAAGAGCTTCAAACGGTGTGAAAATTATGAGGAGCATGATACGGTCTGAAATATAGGAGGAGCGTGAAGTGGTTGTGAAAAACATGAAGAGCCTGAAAGAGTGTGCAAAATATGAAGAGCTTCAAAAGGTGTGAGATACATGAGGAGCATGAAACGGTCTGAAAAATAGGAGGAGCATGAAGCGGTGTTCAAAAACATGAAGAGCCTGAAAAGGTGTGAAAAATATGAAGAGCATCAAAAGGTGTCAAATACAGGAGGAGCATGAAACGGTCTGAAAAATAGGAGGAGCATGAAGCGGTGTTCAAAAACATCCAGAGACTGAAAAAGTATGAAAAATATGAAGAACTTCAAAAGGTTTCAAAAATGAGATGAGCATGAATTGGTCTGAAAAATAGGAGGAGCACGAAGCGGTGTTGAAAAACATGAGGAGCCTGAAAATGTGTGACAAATATGAAGAGCTTCAAAAGGTGTGAAATACATGAGGATGATGAAACGGTCTGAAAAATAGGAGGAGCATGAACCAGTGTTCAAAAACATGCAGAGACTGAAAAGGTGTGAAAAATATGAAGAGCTTCAAAAGGTTTGAAAAATATGAAGAGCTTCAAAAGGTGTCAAAAATGAGATGAGAATGAAACGGTCTGAAAAATAGGAGGAGCATGAAGCGGTGTTGAAAATCAGGAAAAGCCTGAAAAGGTGTGAAAAATATGAAGAGATTCAAAAGGTGTGAAATACATGAGGAGCATGAAATCGTCTGAAATATAGGAGGAGCATGAAGTGGTGTTCAAAAACATGAAGAGCCTGAAAAGGTGTGAAAAATATGAAGAGCTTCAAAAGGTGTGAAATACATGAGGAGCATGAAACGGTCTATAAAATAGGAGGAGCATGAAGCGGTGTTCAAAAACATGCAGAGACTGAAAACTTGTGAAAAATATGAAGAGCTTCAAAAGGTGTCAAAAATATGAAGAGCTTCAAAAGGTGTCAAAAATTAGATAAGCATGAAAGGGTCTGAAAAATAGGAGGAGGATGAAGTGGTGTTGAAAAAAATGAAGAGCCTGAAAAGGTGTGAAATATAGCAAGATCTTCAAAAGGTGTGCAAAATATGAAGAGCTTCAAAAGGTGTCAAAAATATGAGGAGCATGAAACGGTCTTAAATATAGGAGGCGGATGAAGCGGTGTTCAAAAACTTGAAGAGCCTGAAAAGGTGTCAAAAATATGAAGAGCCTCAAAACGTGTCAAAAATATGAGGACTATGAAATGGTATGATAAATAGCAGGAGCATGAAGCGGTGTTGAAACACATGAAGAGTCTGAAATCGTGGGAAAAATATGAAGAGCTTCAAAAATGTGAAAAATAAGAAGAGCTTCAAAAGATGTGAAAAATATGAAGAGTTTCAAATGGTGTGAAAAATGAGATGAGCATGAAACGGTCTGAAAAATAGTAGGAGCATGAAGCAGTGTTGAAAATCTTGAAGAGAATGAAAAGGTGCGAAATATATGAAGAGCTTAAAAAGGTGTCAAAAATATGAGGAGAATGAAACGGTCTGAAAAATAGGAGGAGCATGAAACGGTGTGAAAAGTAGGAGGAGCATGAAGTGGTGTTCAAAAACATGAAGAGCCTGAAAAGTAGTGAAAAATATCAAAAGCTTCAAAAGGTGTCAAAAATATGAGGAGCATGAAACGGTCTGAAAAATAGGAGGAGCATGAAGCGGTGTTCAAAAACATGAAGAGCCTGAAAAGGTGTGAAAAATATGAAGAGCTTCAAAAGGTGTGAAATACGTGAGGAGCATGAAATGAGCTGAAAAATAGGAGAAGCATGAAGTGGTGTGGAAAATCATGAAGAGCCTGAAAAGGTGTGAAAAATATGAAGAGCTTCAAAAGGTGTGAAATATATGAGGAGCATGATATGGTTTGAAAAATAGGATTAGTATGAAGCGATGTTCAAAGACATGAAGACCCTTAAAAGTTGTGAAAAATATGAAAAGCTTCAAAAGTTGTGAAAAATATGAGGAGCATGAAACGGTGTGAAAAGTAGGAGGAGCATGAAGTGGTGTTCAAAAACATGAAGAGCCTGAAAAGTAGTGAAAAATATCAAAAGCTTCAAAAGGTGTCAAAAATATGAGGAGCATGAAACGGTCTGAAAAATAGGAGGAGCATGAAGCGGTGTTCAAAAACATGAAGAGCCTGAAAAGGTGTGAAAAATATGAAGAGATTCAAAAGGTGTCAAAAATATGAGGGGCATGAAACGGTCTACAAAAAAGGAGCATGAAACGGTCTGCAAAAAAGCAGCATGAAACGGTGTTCAAAAACATGAAGAGCCTGAAAAGGTGTGAAAAATATGAAGAGCTTCAAAAGGTGTCAAAACTGAGATGAGCATGAAACGGTCTGAAAAATAGGAGGAGCATGAAGTGGTGTTGAAAAAAAGGAAGAGCCTGAAAAGGTGTGAAAAATATGAAGAGCTTCAAAAGGTGTGAAATACATGAGGAGCATGAAACGGTCTATAAAATAGGAGGAGCATGAAGCGGTGTTCAAAAACATGCAGAGACTGAAAACTTGTGAAAAATATGAAGAGGTTCAAAAGGTGTCAAAAATATGAAGAGCTTCAAAAGGTGTCAAAAATGACTTGAGCATGAAACGGTCTGAAAAATAGGAGGCGCATGAAGCGGTGTTGAAAAACATGAAGAGCCTGAAAAGGTGTGAAAAATATGAAGAGCTTCTAAAGGTGTCAAAAATGAGATGAGCATGAAACGGTCTGAAAAATATGAGGCGCATGAAGTGGTGTTGAAAAAACATGAAGAGCCTAAAAAGGTGTGAATAATATGAAGAGCTTCTAAAGGTGTCAAAAATATGAGGAGCATGAAACGTTCCGAAAATAGGAGGATCATGAAGCGGTGTTCAAAAACATGAAGAGCCTGAAAATGTGTGAAAAACATGAAGAGCTTCAAAAGGTGTAAATAATATGAGGAGCATGAAATGGTCTGAAAAAATAGGAGGAGCATGAAGAGCTGTTCAAAGACATAAACAGCCTGAAAAGATGTGAAAAATATGAAGAGCTTCAAAAGGTGTGAAAAATATGAAGAGCTTCAAAAGGTGTCAAAAATTAGATTAGCATGAAAGGGTCTGAAAAATAGGAGGAGCATGAAGTGGTGTTGAAAAAAATGAAGAGCCTGAAAAGGTGTGAAATATATAAAGAGCTTCAAAAGGTGTGAAAAATATGAGGATCATGATACGGTCTGAAATATAGGAGGAGCGTGAAGTGGTTGTGAAAAACATGAAGAGCTTGAAACAGTGTGCAAAATATGAAGAGCTTCAAAAGGTGTGAGATACATGAGGAGCATGAAACGGTCTGAAAAATAGGAGGAGCATGAAGCGGTGTTCAAAATCATGCAGAGACTGAAATCTTGTGAAAAATATGAAGAGCTTCAAAAGGTGTGAAAAATATGAAGAGCTTCGAAAGGTGTCAAAAGTATGAGGAACATGAAACGGTCTGAAAGATAGGAGGAGCATGAATCGGTGTTGAGAAACATGAAGAGCCGGAAAAGGTGTGAAAAATATGAAGAGCTTCAAAAGGTGTCAAAAATATGAGGAGCATGAACGGTCTGAAAAATAGGAGGAGCATGAAGCGTTATTCAAAAACATGAAGAGCCTGAAAAGGTGTGAACAATATGAAGAGCTTCAAAAGGTGTTAAAAAATCTGAGGAGCATGAAACGGTCTGAAATATAGGAGGAGCTTGAATCTGTGTTGAGAAACATGAAGAGCCTGAAAATGTGTGAAAAATATGAAGAGCTTCAAAAGGTGTCAAAAATATGAGGAGCATGAAACGGTCTGAAAAATAGGAGGATCAGGAAACAGTGTTGAAAAACATGAAGAGCCTGAAAATGGGTGAAAAATATGAAGAGCTTCAAAAGGTGTCAAAAATATGAGGAGCATGAAACGGTCTGAAATATAGGAGCAGCATGAAACGGTGTTCAAAAACATGAAGAGCCTGAAAAGTTGGGAAAAATATGAAGAGCTTCAAAAGGTGTGAAATACATGAGCAGCATGAAACGGTCTGAAAAATAGGAGGAGCATGAAGCGGTGTTGAAAAACATGAAGAGCCTGAAAAGGTGTGAAAAATATGAAGAGCATCAAAAGGTGTCAAAAATATGAGGAGCATGAAACAGTCTGAAAAATAGGAGGAGCATGAAGTGTTGTTGAAAACATGAAGAGATTCAAAAGGTGTGAAAAATATGAAGAGCTTCAAAAGGTGTCAAAAATATGAGGAGCATGAAACGGTCTGAAAAATAGGAGGATCATGAAATGGTGTTGAAAAATAAGAAGAGCCTGAAAAGGTGTGAAAAATACGAAGAGCTTCAAAAGGTGTCAAAAATATGAGGAGCATGAAACGGTCTGAAAAATAACAGGAACATGAAACTGTGTTGACAAACATGAAGAGCATGAAAAGGTGTAAAAAATATGAAGAGCTTCTTAAGGTGTCAAACATATGAGGAGCATGAAACATTCTGAAAAACAGGATGAGCATGAAACGGTTTTGAAAAAGATGAAGAGCATGAAAAGGTGTGAAAAATATTAAGACTTTCAAAAGGTGTCAAATATATGAGGAGCATGAAACGGTCTGAAAAATAGGAGGAGCATGATACGGTGTTCAAAAATATGAAGAGCCTGAAAAGTTGTGAAAAATATGAAGAGATTCAAAAGGTGTGAAAAATATGAAGAGCTTCAAAAGGTGTCAAAAATGAGATGAGAATGAAAGGGTCTGAAAAATAGGAGGAGCATGAAGTGGTGTTGAAAACATGAAGAGCCTGAAAAAGTGTGAAATATATGAAGAGCTTCAAAAGAAGTGAAAAATATGAGGAGCTTCAAAAGGTTTCAAAAATCTGAGGAGCATGAAACGCTCTGAAAATATGGGGAGCATGAAATGGTGTTGAAAAACATGAAAAGCCTGAAAAGGTGTGAAAGAAATGAAGAGCTCCAATGGTGTGAAATACATGAGTAGCGTGAAACTGTCTGAAAAATAGGAGGAGCATGAAGCGGTGTTGAAAAACATGAAGAGCCTGAAGAGGTGTGAAACATATGAAGAGCTTCAAAAGGTGTCAAAAATATGAGTAGCATGAAACGGTCTGAAAATAGCAGCAGCATAAAGCGGTGTTCAAAAACATGAAGAGCCTGAAAAGGTGTGAAACATATGAAGAGCTTCAAAAGGTGTGAAATACATGAAGAGCATGAAACGGTCTAAACGATAGAAGGAGCATGAAGCGGTGTTTCAAAACATGAAGAGCCTGAAAATGTGTGAAATATATGAAGAGATTCAAAAGGCGTCAAAAATATGAGGAACATGAAACGGTCTGAAAAACAGAGGGAGCATGAAACGTTGTTGAAAAACATGAAGAGCCTGAAAACGTGTGAAAAATATGAAGAGCTTCAAAAGGTTTGAAATAAGGAAGAGCCTCAAAAGGTGTGAAATTCATGAGGAGCAGGAAACGGTCTAAACGATAGGAGGAGCATGAAGCGGTGTTCAAAAACATGAAGAGCCTGAAAAAGTGTGAA
This sequence comes from Dama dama, assembly GCF_033118175.1. Classification (NCBI taxonomy): domain Eukaryota; kingdom Metazoa; phylum Chordata; class Mammalia; order Artiodactyla; family Cervidae; genus Dama; species Dama dama. Next base: position 105,225,688 of record NC_083691.1, on the reverse strand, counting down.
ATATATGAAGAGCTTCAAAAGGTGTGAAAAACATGAGGAGCAGGAAACCGTCTGAAAAATATGCGGAGCATGAAGCGGTCGTAAATAACATGAAGAGCCTGAAAGGGAGTGAAAAATATGAAGAACTTCAAAAGTAGGCCAAAATTTGAGTACCATGAAACCTTCTGAAAAATAGGAGGACTATGAAGCGGTGTTGAAAAATATGAAGAGCCTGAAAAGGTGTGAAAAAAATGAAGAGCTTCAAAAGGTGTCAAAAATATGAGGAGCATGAAACGGTCTGAAATATAGGAGGAGCATGAAGCTGTGTTGAAAAACATGAAGAACCCTAAAAGGTGTGAAAAAAATGAAGAGCTTCAAAACGTGTAAAAAATATGAGGAGCACGGAACGGTCTGAAAAATAGGAGGAGCATGAAACGGTGTTGAAAAACATGAAGAGCCTGAAAAGGTGTGAAAAATATGAAGAGCTTCAAAAGGTGTCAAAAATATGAGGAGCATAAAACAGTCTGAAAAATAGGAGGAGAATGAAGTGTTGTTGAAAACATGAAGAGATTCAAAAGGTGTGAAAAATATGAAGAGCTTCAAAAGGTGTCAAATATATGAGGAGCATGAAACGGTCTGAAAAATAGGAGGATCATGAAGTGGTGTTGAAAAATAAGAAGAGCCTGAAAAGGTGTGAAAAATACGAAGAGCTTCAAAAGGTGTCAAAAACATGAGGAGCTTGAAACGGTCTGAAAAATAATAGGACCTTGAAACTGTGTTGACAAACATTAAGGGCCTGAAAAGGTGTGAAAAATATGAAGAGCTTCTTAAGGTGTCAAACATAAGAGGATCATGAAACAGTCTGAAAAAGAGGATGAGCATGAAACGGTTTTGAAAAAAATGAAGAGCATGAAAAGGTGTGAAAAATATTAAGACTTTCAAAAGGTGTCAAATATATGAGGAGCATGAAACCTTCAGAAAAATAGGAGGAGTAAGAAGCGGTGTCAAAACATGAAGAGCCTGAAAAGTTGTGAAAAATATGAAGAGTTTCAAATGGTGTCAAAAATATGAGGAGTATGAAACAGTCTGAAAAATCGGAGGAGCATGAAACAGTGTTCAAAAACATGATGAGCCTGAAAAGGTGTGAAAAATATGAAGAGCATCAAAAGGTGTCAAATACAGGAGGAGCATTAAACGGTCTGAAAAATAGGAGGAGCATGAAGCGGTGTTCAAAAACATGAAGAACCTGAAAAGGTGTGAAAATATGAAGAGCTTCAAAAGGTGTGAAAAATAGGAGGAGCATGAAGCAGTGCTCAAAAACATGAAGTGCCTGAAAAGGTGTGAAAAATATGAAGAGCTTCAAAAGATGTGAAAAATATGAGGAGCATGATACGGTCTGAAAAATAGGAGGAGCATGAAGCCGTGTTCAAAAACATGAAGTGCCTGAAAAGGTGTGAAAAATATGAAGAGCTTCAAAAGGTGTGAAAAATATGAGGAGCATGATACGGTCAGAAAAATAGGAGGAGCATGAAGCGGTGTTCAAAAATATGAAGAGCCTGAAAAGTTGTGAAAAATATGAAAAGCTTCAAAAGGTTTCTCAAATGAGATGAGCATGAAACGGTCTGAAAAATAGGGGGAGCATGAAGTGGTGTTCAAAAACATGAAGAGCCTGAAAAGTTGTGAAAAATATGAAGAGCTTCAAAAGGTGTCTCAAATGAGATGAGCATGAAACGGTCTGAAAAATAGGAGGACCATGAAGTGGTGTTGAAAAACATGAAAAGCCTGAAAAGGTGTGAATAATATGAAGAGCTTCAAAAGGTGTCAAAAATATAAAGAGCTTCAAAAGGTGTCAAAAATATGAGGAGCATGAAACGGTCTGAAAAATAGGAGGAGCATGAAGCGGTGTTGAAAAACATGAAGAGCCTGAAAACGTGTGAAAAATATGAAGAGCTTCAAAAGGTATGAAAAATATAAAGAGCTTCAAAAGGTGTCAAAAAAGAGATGAGCATGAAACCGTCTGAAAAATAGGCGGAGCATGAAGCGGTGTTGAAAAACATGAAGAACCTGAAAAGGTGTGAAAAATATGAAGAGCTTCAAAAGGTGTCAAAAATATGAAGAGCATGAAACGTTCTGAAAAAAAAGAGGAGCATGAAACGGTGTTCAAAAATATGAAAAGCCTGAAAAGATGTGAAAAATATGAAGAGCTTCAAAACGTGTCAAAAATATGAGAAGCATTAAACGGTCTGAAAAATTGGAGGAGCAAGAAGCGGTGTTGAAAAACATGAAGAGACTGAAAAGGTGTGAAAATGTGAAGAGCTTCAAAACATGTCAAAAATATGAGGAGCATGAAGCGGTCTGAAAAATAGGAGGAGCATGAAACGGTGTGGAAAAACATGAAGAGCCTGAAAAGCTGTGAAAAATATGAAGAGCTTCAAAACGTGTTAAAAATATGAGGAGCATGAAATGGTCTAAAAAATAGGAGGAGCATGAAGCGGTGTCCAAAAACATGAAGAGCCTGAAAAGGTGTGAAACATATCAAGAGCTTCCAAAGGTGTGAAATACATGAGGAGCATGAAACGGCCTGAAAAAGGGGAGGAGCATGAAGCGGTGTTCAAAAACATGAAGAGCCTGAAAAGGTGTGAAAAATATCAAAAGCTTCAAAAGGTGTCAAAAATATGAGGAGCATGGAACGCTTTAAAAAAATAGGAGGAGCATGTAGTGGTGTTGAAAATCATGAAGAGCCTGAAAACGTGCCAAAAATATGAAGAGCTTCAAAAGGTTTCAGAAATGAGAGGAGCATGAAACGGTCTGAAAAATAGGAGGAGCATGAATCGGTGTTGAAAAACATGAAGAGCCTGAAGAGGTGTGAAAAATGTCAAGAGCTACAAAAGGTATGACTACAGGAGGAGTATGAAACGGTCTGGAAAATAGGAGGAGCATGAAGCGGTGTTAAAAAACATGAAGAGGCTGAAAAGATGTGAATAATATGAAGAGCTTCAAAAGGTGTGAAGTACTTGAGGAGCATGAAACGGTCTGAAAAATAGGAGGAGCATGAAGCGGTGTTCAAAAACATGAGGAGCCTGAAAAGGTGTGAAAAATATGAAGAGCTCCAAAATTGTGAAATACATGAGGAGCATGAAACAGTCTGAAAAATAGGAGGAGTATGAAGACGTGTTGAAAAACATGAAGAGCCTGAAAAGTTGTGAAAAATATGAAGAGCTTCCAAAGGGGTCAAAAATATGAGGAACATGAAACGGTCTGAAAAATAGGAGGAACATGAAGTGGTCTTGAAAAACATGAAGAGCCTGAAAAGGTGTGTAAAATATGAAGAGCTTCAAAAGGTGTGAAGTACTTGAGGAGCATGAAACGGTCTGAAAAATAGGAGGAGCATGAAGCGGTGTTCAAAAACATGAGGAGCCTGAAAAGGTGTGAAAAATATGAAGAGCTCCAAAATTGTGAAATACATGAGGAGCATTATACGGTCTGAAAAACAGGAGGAGCATGAAGCGGTGTTCAAAAACATGAAGAGCCCGAAAAGGTGTGAAAAATATGAAGAGCTTAAAAAGGTTTGAAAAATATGAAGACCTTCAAAAGGTTTCAAAAATGAGATGAGCATTAAACGGTCTGAAAAATAGGAGGAGCATGAAGTGGTGTTGAAAAACATTAAGAGTCTGAAAAAGTGTGAAATATAGGAAGACGTTGAAAAGGTGTAAAAAATATGAGGAGCTTCAAAAGGTGTCAAAAATATGCAGAGCATGAAACGGTTTGAAAAAGAGGAGGAGCATGAAGCAGTGTTAAAAACATGAAGAGCCCGAAAAGGTTTAAAAAATATGAAGAGCTTCAAAAGGTATCAAAAATATGAGGAGCATGAAACGGTTTGAAAAATAGGAGGAGCATGTAGTGGTGTTGAAAATCATGAAGAGCTTCAAAAGGTGTGAAAAATAGGAGGAGCATGAAGTGGTGTTCAAAAACATGAAAAGCCTGAAAAGGTGTGAAAAATATGAAGAGCTTCAAAAGGTGTCAAAAATGTGAGGAGCATGAAACGGTCTGAAAAATAGGAGGAGCATGAAACGGTGTTCTAAAATATGAAGAGCCTTAAAGGTGTGAAAAATATGAAAAGCTTCAAAACGTGTTAAAAATATGAGAAGCATGAAACGGTCTGAAAAATAGGAGGAGCATGAAGCGGTCTTGAAAAATATGAAGAGCCTGAAAAGGTGTGAAAAATATGAAAAGCTTCAAAAGGTGTGTAAAAAATGAGGAGCATGAAACGGTCTGGAAAATAGGAGGAGCATGAAGCGGTGTTGAAAAATCTGAAGAGACTGAAAACGTGTGAAAAATATGAAGACCTTCAAAACCTGTGAAAAATATGAAGAGCTTCAAAAGGTGTGAAAAATATGAGGAGCATGAAACGGTCTGAAAGTTAGGAGGAGCAAGAAGCGGTGTTGAAAAATCTGAAGAGCCTGAAAACGTTTGAAAAATATGAAGACCTTCAAAACCTGTGAAAAATATGAAGAGTTTCAAAAGATGTGAAAAATGAGATGAGCATGAAACGGTCTGATAAATAGGGGGAGCATGAAGTTGTGTTGAAAAATATGAAGAGCCTGAAAATGTCTGAAATATTTGAAGAGCTTCAAAATGTGTCAGAAATGAGAGGAGCATGAAACGGTATGAAATAGAGGAGGAGCATGAAGCGGTGTGAAAAACATGAAGAGCCTTAAAAGGTGTGAAAATTATGAAGAGTTTCAAAAGGTGTCAAAAATATGATGAGCATGAAACGTTCTGAAATAGAGGAGGAGCATGAAGCGGTGTTGAAAAACGTGAAGAGCCTGAAAAGGTGTGAAAAATATGAAGAGCTTCAAAAGGTGTCAAAAATGTGAGGAGCATGAAACGGTCTGAAAAATAGGAGGAGCATGAAACGGTGTTCTAAAATATGAAGAGCCTTAAAGGTGTGAAAAATATGAAAAGCTTCAAAACGTGTTAAAAATATGAGAAGCATGAAACGGTCTGAAAAATAGGAGGAGCATGAAGCGGTCTTGAAAAATATGAAGAGCCTGAAAAGGTGTGAAAAATATGAAAAGCTTCAAAAGGTGTGTAAAAAATGAGGAGCATGAAACGGTCTGGAAAATAGGAGGAGCATGAAGCGGTGTTGAAAAATCTGAAGAGACTGAAAACGTGTGAAAAATATGAAGACCTTCAAAACCTGTGAAAAATATGAAGAGCTTCAAAAGGTGTGAAAAATATGAGGAGCATGAAACGGTCTGAAAGTTAGGAGGAGCAAGAAGCGGTGTTGAAAAATCTGAAGAGCCTGAAAACGTTTGAAAAATATGAAGACCTTCAAAACCTGTGAAAAATATGAAGAGTTTCAAAAGATGTGAAAAATGAGATGAGCATGAAACGGTCTGATAAATAGGGGGAGCATGAAGTTGTGTTGAAAAATATGAAGAGCCTGAAAATGTCTGAAATATTTGAAGAGCTTCAAAATGTGTCAGAAATGAGAGGAGCATGAAACGGTATGAAATAGAGGAGGAGCATGAAGCGGTGTGAAAAACATGAAGAGCCTTAAAAGGTGTGAAAATTATGAAGAGTTTCAAAAGGTGTCAAAAATATGATGAGCATGAAACGTTCTGAAATAGAGGAGGAGCATGAAGCGGTGTTGAAAAACGTGAAGAGCCTGAAAAGGTGTGAAAAATATGAAGAGTTTCAAAAGGTGTCAAAAATATGAGGAGCATGAAACGGTCTGAAAAATAGGAGGAGCAAGAAACTGTGTTGAAAAACATGAAATGCCTGAAAAGGTGAGAAAAATATGAAGAGCTTCAAAAGGTGTCAAAAATATGAGGAGCATGAAACAGTCTAAAAATAGGATGAGCATGAAGTGTTGTTGAAAACATGAAGAGATTGAAATGTTGTGAAAAATATGAAGAGCTTCAAAAGGTGTCAAATATATGAGGAGCATGAAACGGTCTGAAAAATAATACGAGCCAGAAACGGTATTGACAAACATGAAGAGCCTGAAATGGTGTGAAAAACATGAAGAGGTTCAAAAGGTGTCAAACATATGAGAAGCATGAAACATTCTGAAAAATAGGAGCAGTATGAAGCGGTGTGCAAAAACATGAAGAGCCTGCAAAAGTGTGAAAAATATGAAGAGCTTCAAAAGGTGTCAAAAATATGAGGAGCATGTAACGGTATGAAAAATAGGAGGAGCATGAAACCGTCGTCAAGTACATGAAGAGCCTGAAAAGGTGTGAAAAATATGAAGAGCTTCAAAAGGTTTGAAAAATATGAGAAGCATGAAATGGTCTAAAAAATAGGAGGAGCATTACGGTTTTGAAAAACATGAAGAGCCTGAAAAGGTGTGAAAATGTGAAGAGCTACAAAATGTGTCAAACATATGAGGAGCATGAAACGGTCTGAAAAATAGGAGGAGCATGAAACGGTGTTGACAAACATGAAGAGACTGAAAAGGTGTGAAAAATATGAAGAGCTTCAAAAGTTGTCAAACATATGAGGAGCATGAAACAGTCTGAAAAATAGGAGGAGCATGAAGTGTTTTTGAAAACATGAAGAGATTGAAAAGTTGTGAAAAATATGAAGAGCTTCAAAAGGTGTCAAATATATGAGCAGCATGAAATGGTCTGAAAAATAGGAGGATCATGAAGCGGTGTTGAAAAACAAGAAGAGCCTGAAAAGGTGTGAAAAACAGGAAGAGCTTCAAAAGGTGTCAAATATATGGGGAGCATGAAACGGTCTGAAAAAGAATAGCAGCATGAAACGGTGTTGACAAACATGAAGAGCCTGAAAAGGTGTGAAAAATATGAAGAGCTTCAAAGGGTGTCAAACATATGAGGAGCATGAAACAGTCTGAAAAATAGGAGGAGCATGAAACCGTTTTGAAAAAGATGAAAAGCATGAAAAAGTCTGAAAAATATTAAGAGTTTCAAAAGGTGTCAAAAATATGAGGAGCATAAAACGGTCTGAAAAATAGGAGGAGCATGAAGCCGTCATCAAAAACCTGAAGAGCCTGAAAAGGTGTGAAAAATATGAAGAGCTTCAAAAGGTGTCAAAAATATGAGGATCATGAAACTGTCTGTAAAATAGGAGGAGCATGAAGCCGTGTTGAAAAACATGAAGAGCCTAAAAAGGTGTGAAAAATATGAAGAGCTTCAAAAGGTGTCAAAAATATGAGGAGCATGAAACAGTCTGAAAAACAGGAGGGGCATGAACTGGTTTTTAAAAAGACGAAGAGCATGAAAAGCTGTGAAAAATATGTAGAGCTTCAAAAGATGTCAAAATTATGAGAAGCATGAGATGGTCTGAAAAATAGGAGGAGCATGAAGTGTTGTTGAACACATGAAGAGCTTCAAAAGGTGTGAAAAATAGGAGGAGCATGAAGCGATGCTCAAAAACATGAAGAACCTGAAAAGGTGTGGAAAATATGAAGAGCTTCAAAAGGTGCCAAAAATGAGATGAGCATGAAACGGTCTAAAAATTAGGAGGAGCAAGAAGCAGTGTTCAGAATAATGAAGAGCCTGAAAAGGTGTGAAAAATATGAAGAGCTTCAAAAGTTGTAAAAAATATGAGGAGCATGAAACGGTCTGAAAAATAGGAGGATCATGAAGTGATGTTGAAAAACATGAAGATCCTGAAAACGTATGAAAAATATGAAGAGCTTCAAAAGGTGTGAAATAATGAAGAGCTTCAAAAGGTGTCAAAAATGAGAAGAGCTTGAAATGGTCTGAAAAATTGGAGGAGCAACAAGTGGTGTTGAAAAACATGAAGAACCTGAAAAGGTGTGAAATATATGAAGAGCTTCAGAAGGTGTGAAAAATATGAAGAGCTTCAAAAGGTGTCAAAAATATGAGGAGCATTAAACGGTCTCAAAAATAGGAGGAGCATGAAACGGTGTTCAAAAACATGAACAGCCTGAAAAGGTGTTAAAAACATGAAGAGCTTCAAAAGGTGTGAAATACATGAGGAGCATGAAACGGTCTGAAAAATAGGAGGATCATGAAACGGTGTTGAAAAACATGAAGAGACTGAAAAGGTGTGAAAAATACGAAGAGCTTCAAAGATTGTGAAATACATGAGGAGCATGAAACGGTCTGATAAATAGGAGGAGCATGAAGCGGTTTCTAAAAAGATGAAGAGCATGAAAAGTTGTGAAAAATATGAAGAGCTTCAAAAGGTGTGAAATACATGAGGTGCATGAAACGGTCTGAAAAATAAAGGAGCATGAAGAGTTGTTATAAAACATGAACAGCCTGAAAAGGTGTTAAAAACATGAAGAGCTTCAAAAGGTGTGAAATACATGAGGAGCATGAAACGGTCTGAAAAATAGGAGGATCATGAAACTGTGTTGACAAACATGAAGAGCATGAAAAGGTGTGAAAAATATGAAGAGCTTCTTAAGGTGTCAAACATAAGAGGAGAATGAAACAGTCTGAAAAACAGGATGAGCATGAAACGGTTTTGAAAAAGATGAAGAGCATGAAAAGGTGTGAAAAATATTAAGACTTTCAAAAGGTGTCAAATATATGAGGAGCATGAAACGTTCTGAAAAATAGGAGGAGCAAGAAGCGGTGTCAAAACATGAAGAGCCTGAAAAGTTGTGAAAAATATGAAGAGTTTCAAAAGGTGTCAAAAATAGGAGGAGTATGAAACAGTCTGAAAAATCGGAGGAGCATGAAACGGTGTTCAAAAACATGATGAGCGTGAAAAGGTGTGAAAAATATGAAGAGCATCAAAAGGTGTCAAATACAGGAGGAGCATTAAACGGTCTGAAAAATAGGAGGAGCATGAAGCGGTGTTCAAAAACATGAAGAGCCTGAAAAGATGTGAAAATATGAAGAGCTTCAAAAGGTGTGAAAAATAGGAGGAGCATGAAGCAGTGCTCAAAACATGAAGAACCTGAAAAAGTGTGAAAAATATGCAGACCTTCAAAAGGTGTCAAAAATGAGATGAGCATGAGACCATTTGAAAAATAGGCGGAGCATGAAGTGTTGTTGAAAAACATGAAGAGCCTGAAAATGTGTGAAATATATGAATAGCTTCAAAAGTTTTCAGAAATGAGAGGAGCATGAAAAAGTCTGAAAAATAAGAGAAGCATGAAGTGGTGTTGAAAAATATGAAGAGCCTGAAAACGTGTGAAAAATATGAAGAACTTCAAAAGGTGTGAAAAATATGAAGAGCTTCAAAAGGTGTCAAATACAGGAGGAGCATTAAACGGTCTGAAAAATAGGAGGAGCATGAAGCAGTGTTCAAAAATATGAAGAGCCTGAAAACGTGTGAAAAATATGAAGAGCTTCAAAAGGTGTCAAAAATATGAGGAGCATGAAACGGTCTGAAAAACAGGAGGAGCATGAAGCGGTGTTCAAAAACATAAAGAGCCTGAAAAGGTGTGAAAAATATGAAAAGCTTCAAAAGGTGTCAAATATATGAGGAGCATGAAACGGTCTGAAGAATAGGAGAAACATGAAGCGGTGTTGAAAAACATGAAGAGTCTGAAAACGTGTGAAAATATGAAGAGCTTCAAAAATATGAAAAAATGAAGAGCTTCAAAAGTTGTGAAAAATATGAAGAGCTTCAAAAGGTGTCAAAAATGAGATGAGCATGAAACGGTCTGAAAAATATGAGGAGCATGAAGCGGTGTTGAAAGTCATGAAGAGCCTGAAAAGGTGTGAAAAATATGAAAAGCTTCAAAAGTAGTGAAAAATATGAAGAGCTTCAAAAGGTGTCAAAATGAGAAGAGCATGAAACGATCTGAAAAATAGGAGGAGTATGAAGTGGTGTTGAAAAAAATGAAAAGCATGAAAATGTGTGAAATATATGAAGAGCTTCAAAAGCTGTCCAAAGTATGAGGAGAATGAAACGGTTTCCAAAATAGGGGGAGCATGAAATGGTGTTCAAAAACATGAAGAGCCTGAAAAGGTGTGAAAAATATGAAGAGCTTCAAAAGGTGTGAAAAATATGAAGAGCTTCAAAAGGTGTCAAAAATATGAGGAGCATGAAACGGTCTGAAAAATAGGAGGAGCATGAAGCCGTCGTCAAAAACCTGAAGAGCCTGAAAAGGTGTGAAAAATATGAAGAGCTTCAAAATGTGTCAAAAATATGAGGATCATGAAACTGTCTGTAAAATAGGAGGAGCATGAAGCCGTGTTGAAAAACATGAAGAGCCTAAAAAGGTGTGAAAAATATGAAGAGCTTCAAAAGGTGTCAAAAATATGAGGAGCATGAAACAGTCTGAAAAACAGGAGGGGCATGAACTGGTTTTTAAAAAGATGAAGAGCATGAAAAGCTGTGAAAAATATGTAGAGCTTCAAAAGATGTCAAAATTATGAGAAGCATGAGATGGTCTGAAAAATAGGAGGAGCATGAAGTGTTGTTGAACACATGAAGAGCTTCAAAAGGTGTGAAAAATAGGAGGAGCATGAAGCGGTGCTCAAAAACATGAAGAACCTGAAAAGGTGTGGAAAATATGAAGAGCTTCAAAAGGTGCCAAAAATGAGATGAGCATGAAACGGTCTAAAAATTAGGAGGAGCAAGAAGCGTAGTTCAGAATAATGAAGAGCCTGAAAAGGTGTGAAAAATATGAAGAGCTTCAAAAGGTGTAAAAAATATGAGGAGCATGAAACGGTCTGAAAAATAGGAGGAGCATGAAGTGATGTTGAAAAGCATGAAGAGCCTGAAAACGTATGAAAAATATGAAGAGCTTCAAAAGGTGTGAAATAATGAAGAGCTTCAAAAGGTGTCAAAAATGAGAAGAGCATGAAATGGTCTGAAAAATTGGAGGAGCAACAAGTGGTGTTGAAAAACATGAAGAACCTGAAAAGGTGTGAAATATATGAAGAGCTTCAGAAGGAGTGAAAAATATGAAGAGCTTCAAAACGTGTCAAAAATATGAGGAACATGAAAGGGTCTGAAAAATAGGAGGAGCATGAAGCGGTGTTCAAAAACATAAAGAGCCTGAAAAGGTGTGGAAAATATGAAGAGCTTCAAAAGTTGTGGAATACATGAGGAGCATGAAACGGTCTGAAAAATATTAGATGCATGAAGTTCTGTGGAAAAACATGAAGAGACTGAAAAGGTGTGAAAAATATGAAGAGCTTCACAAGGTTTGAAATACATAAGGAGCATGAAACGGTCTGAAAAATAGGAGGAGCATGAAGCGGTGTTGAAAAACATGAAGAGCCTTGAAAGGTGTGAAAAATATGAAGAGCTTCAAAAGGTGTCAAAAATATGAGGAGCATGAAACGGTCTGAAAAATAGGAGGAGCATGAAGCCGTGTTTAAACACATGAAGAGCCTGAAAAGGTGTGAAAAATATGAGGGGCTTCAAAAGGTGTGAAAAATATGAGGTGCATGAAATGGTCAGAAAAATAGGAGGAGCATGAAGCGGTGTTGAAAAACATGAAGAAGCTGAAAATGTGTGAAAAATATGAAGTGCTTCAAAAGATGTGACAAATATGAAGAGCTTCAAAAGCTGTCAAAAATGAGATCAGCTTGAAACGGTCTGAAAAATAGGAGGATCATGAAGTGGTTTTGAAAAAAATGAAGAGCCTGAAAAGGTGTGAAATATATGAAGAGCTTTAAAAGGTGTCAAAAATATGAGGAGAATGAAACAGTCTGAAAACTAGGAGGAGCATGAAGCGGTGTTGAAAAACATGAAGAGCCTGAAAAGGTGTGAAAAATATGAAGACCTTCAAACGGTGTCAAAAATATGAGGAGCATGAAACGGTCTGAAAAATATGAGGAGCATGAAACGGTGATCAAAAACATGAAGAGCCTGGAAGGGTGTGAAAAATATGAAGAGCTTCAAAAGGTGTGAAATACATGAGGAGCATAAAATGGTCTGAACAATAGGAGGATTATGAAACGGTGTTCAAAAACATGAAGAGCCTGAAAAGCTGTGAAAAATAGGAAAAGCTTCAAAACGTGTCAAAATATGAGGAGCATGAAACGGTCTGAAAAATTGCAGCAGCATGAAGCGGTGTTGAAAAACATGAAGAGTCTGAAAAGGTGTGAAAAATATGAAGAGCTTCAAAAGGTATCAAAAATATGAGGAGCATGAAAGGGTCTGAAAAATAGATTCAGCATGAAGCGGGGTTGAAAAACCTTAAGAGCCAGAAAACGTGTGAAAAATATGAAGAGCTTCAAAAGGTGTCAAAAATTAGATGAGCATGAAACGGTGTGAAAAATAGGAGGAGCATGAAATGGTGTTGAAAAAAATGAAGAGCCTGAAAAGGTGTGAAAAATATGAAAAGCTTCAAAAGGTGTCAAATATATGAGGAGCATGAAACGGTCTGAAAAATAGGAGCAGCCTGAAACGGTGTGGAAAAACATGAAGAGACTGAAAATGTGTGAAAAATATGAAGAGCTTCATAAGGTTTCAAAATTATGATGCGCATGAAACTGTCTTAAAAATAGGAAGAGCATGAAGCGGTGTTGAAAAACATGAAGAGCCTGAAAAGGTGTGAAAAACATGAAGAGCTTCAAAAGTTGTCAAATATATGAGGAGCATGAAACGGTCTGAAAAATAGGAGGAGCATGAAGCGGTGTTCAAAAACATAAAGAGCCTGAAAAGGTGTGAAAAATATGAAAAGCTTCAAAAGGTGTCAAATATATGAGGAGCATGAAACGGTCTGAAGAATAGGAGAAACATGAAGCGGTGTGGAAAAACATGAAGAGTCTGAAAACGTGTGAAAATATGAAGAGCTTCAAAAATATGAAAAATATGAAGAGCTTCAAAAGTTGTGAAAAATATGAAGAGCTTCAAAAGGTGTCAAAAATGAGATGAGCATGAAACGGTCTGAAAAATATGAGGAGCATGAAGCGGTGTTGAAAGTCATGAAGAGCCTGAAAAGGTGTGAAAAATATGAAAAGCTTCAAAAGTAGTGAAAAATATGAAGAGCTTCAAAAGGTGTCAAAATGAGAAGAGCATGAAACGATCTGAAAAATAGGAGGAGTATGAAGTGGTGTTGAAAAAAATGAAAAGCATGAAAAGGTGTGAAATATATGAAGAGCTTCAAAAGCTGTCCAAAGTATGAGGAGAATGAAACGGTTTCCAAAATAGGGGGAGCATGAAATGGTGTTCAAAAACATGAAGAGCATGAAAAGGTGTGAAAAATATGAAGAGCTTCAAAAGGTGTGAAAAATATGAAGAGCTTCAAAAGGTGTCAAAAATATGAGGAGCATGAAACGGTCTGAAAAATAGGAGGATCATGAAGCGGTGTTCAAAAACATGAAGAGCCTGAAAAGATTTGAAAGATATGAAGAGCTTCAAAAGGTGTCAAAAATAAGAGGAGCATGAAATGGTCTGAAAAATAGGAGGAGCATGAAACGGTGATCAAAAACATGAAGAGCCTGAAAAGGTGTGAAAAATATGAAGAGCTTCAAAAGTTGTGAAAGACATGAGGAGCATGAAGCGGTCTGAAAAATATGAGATGCATGATGTTCTGTGGAAAAACATGAAAAGACTGAAAAGGTGTGAAAAATATGAAGAGATTCAAAAGGTGTGAAAAATATGAGGACCATGAAACGGTCTGAAAAATAGGAGGAGCATGAAACGGTGTTGAAATCCATGAAGAGCCTGAAAAAGTGTGAAAAATATGAAGAGATTCAAAACGTGACAAAAATGTGAGGAGCATGAAACGGTCTGAAAAAGAGAATCAGCATGAAGCGGTGTTGAAAAACCTTATGAGCCTGAAAACGTGTGAAAAATATAAAGAGCTTCAAAAGGTGTGAAAAATATGAAGAGCTTCAAAAGGTGTCAAAAATATGAGGAGCATAAAACAGTCTGAAAAATAGGAGGAGCTTGAAACGGTGTTGAAAAACATGAAGAGCCTGAAAAGGTGTGAAAATATGAACAGCTTCAAAAATATGAAAAATATGAAGAGCTTCAAAAGTTGTGAAAAATATGAAGGCCTTCAAAAGGTGTCAAAAATGAGATGAGCATGAAACGGTCTGAAAAATAGGAGGAGCATGAAGCAGTGTTGAAAATCATGAAGAGCATGACAAGGTGTGAAAAATATTAAAAGCTTCAAAAGTAGTGAAAAATATGAAGAGCTTCAAAAGGTGTCAAAGTAGATGAGCATGAAACGGTCTGAAAAATATGAGGAGCATGAAGTGGTGTTGAAAAAAATGAAAAGCCTGAAAAGGTGTGAAATATATGAAGAGCTACCAAAGGTGTCCAAAATATGAGGAGAATGAAACGGTCTCCAAAATAGAAGGAGCATGAAATGGTGTTCAAAAACATGAAGAGCCTGAAAAGGTGTGAAAAATATGAAGAGGTTCAAAAGGTGTCAAATATATGAGGAGTATGAAACGGTTTGAAAAATAGGAGGAGCATAAAGCGGTGTTGAAAAACATGAAGAGCCTGAAAATGTGAGAAAAATATGAAGAGCTTCAAAAATGTGAAAAATAGGAAGAGCTTCAAAAGGTGTCAAAAATATGAGGAGCTTGAAACGGTATGAAAAATAGGAGGAGCATGAAGTGGTGTTGAAAAACATGAAGACCCTGCAAAGGTGTGAAAAATATGAAGAGCTTCAAAAGGTGTGAAATACTTGAGGAGCATGAAACGGTCTGAAAAATAGGAGGATCATGAAGCGGTGTTTAAAAACATGAAGAGCCTGAAAAGGTGTTAAAAATATGAAGAGCTTCAAAAACTGTGAAACATGAAGAGCATGAAAGTGTTTGAAAAATAGGAGAAGCATGAAGTGGTGTTCAAAAAAATGAAGAGCCTGGAAAGGTGTGAATAAAAAAGAAGAGCTTCAAAATGTGTCAAATATATGAGGAGCATGAAACGGTCTGAAAAATAGGAGTAGCATGAAGTGGTGTTGAAAAACATGAAGACCCTGAAAAGATGTAAAAAATATGAAGAGCTTCAAAAGGTGTGAAATAATTGAGGAGCATGAAACGGTCTGAAAAATAGGAGGATCATGAAGTGGTGTTTAAAAACATGAAGAGCCTGAAAAGGTGTTAAAAATATGAAGAGCTTCAAAAAGTGTGAAATACATGAAGAGCATGAAACTGTTTGAAAAATAGGAGAAGCATGAAGTGGTGTTCAAAAATATGAAGAGCCTGAAAAGGTGTGAAAAATATAAAGAGATTAAAAGGTGTGAAAGAGGAGGAGCATGAAGCGGTGTTCAAAACCATGAAGAGCATAAAAAGGTGTGAAAAATATGAAGAGCTTCAAAAGGTGTCAAAAATATGAGGAGAATGATACGGTCTGAAAAATAGGAGGAGCATGAAGCGGTGTTGAAAAACATAAAGAAACTGAAAACGTGTGAAAAATATGAAGAGCTTCAAAAGCTGTGAAAAATAAGAACAGCTTCAAAACGTGTCAAAAATATGAGGAGCATGAACCGGTCTGATAAATAGGAGGAGCATGAAGTGGTGCTGAAAACATGAAGAGCCTGAAAAGGTGTGAAATATATGAAGAGCTTCTAAAGGTATCAAAAAAAATGAGGAGCATGAAATGGTGTGTAAAATAGGAGGAGCATGAAGCGGTGTTGAAAAACATGAAGAGCCTGAAAAGGTGTGAAAAATATGAAGAGCTTCAAAAGGTGTCAAAAATATGAGGAGCACGAAAAGGTCTGAAAAATAGGAGGAGCATGAAGCGGTGTTGAAAAACTTGAAGAGCCTGGAAAGGTGTGAAAAATATGAAGAGCTTCAAAAGGTGTCAAAAATATGAGGAGCATGATACGGTCTGAAAAATAGGAGGCGCATGAAGCGGGGTTGAAAAACATGAAGAAACTGAAAACGTGTGAAAAATATGAAGAGCTTCAAAAGGTGTGAAAAATATGAAGAGCTTCAAGGTGTGAAATACATGAGGAGCATGAAACGTTCTGAAAAATAGGAGCACATGAAGCGCTGTTCAAAAATATGAAGAGCCTGAAAAGGTGTAAAAAATATGAAGAGCTTCAAAAGGTGTGAAATACATGAGGAGCATGAAACGGTGTATAAAATAGGAGGAGCATGAAGCGGTGTTGAAAAACATGACGAGCCTGAAAAGATGTGAAAAATATGAAGAGCTTCAAAACGTGTGAAATACATGAGGACCATGAAACGGTCTGAAAAATAAGAGGAGCATGAAGCGGTGTTGAAAAAGATGAAGAGCCTGAAAAGGTGTGAAAAATATGAAGAGCTTCAAAACGTGTCAATAATATGAGGAGCATGAAACGGTCTGAAATATAGGAGGAGCATGAAGCGGTGTTGAAAAATTTGAAGAGCCTGAAAAGAAGTCAAAAATATGAAGAGCTTCAAAAGGTGTGAAATACATGAGGAACATGAAACGGTCTGAAAAATAGGAGGAGCATGAATCGGTGTTCAAAAACATGAAAAAATATAAAAATAAATAAAAGAAATATAAAAAAAACATGAAGAGCCTGAAAACGTGTGAAAAATATGAAGAGCTTCAAAAGGGGTCAAAAATATGAGGAGCATGAAACGGTCTGAAAAATACGAGGAGTATGAAGCTGTGTTCAAAAACATGAAGAGCCTTAAAAGGTGTGAAAAATATGAAGAGCTTCAAAAACGGTCAAAAATATGAGGATCATGAAACGGTCTGAAAAATACGAGGAGTATGAAGCTGTGTTCAAAAACATGAAGAGCCTTAAAAGGTGTGAAAAATATGAAGAGCTTCAAAAAGGGTCAAAAATATGAGGAGCATGAAACGGTCTGAAAAATAGGAGGAGTATGAAGCTGTGTTCTAAATCATGAGAGCCTGAAAAGGTGTGAAAAATATGAAGAACTTCAAAATTATGAAAAATATGTACAGCTTCCAAAGGTGTCAAAAATGAGATGAGCATGAAACGGTCTGAAAAATAATAGGACCTTGAAACTGTGTTGGCAAACATGAAGAGCATGAAAAGGTGTGAAAAATATGAAGAGCTTCTTAAGGTGTCAAACATAAGAGGAGAATGAAACAGTCTGAAAAACAGGATGAGCATGAAACGGTTTTGAAAAAGATGAAGAGCATGAAAAGGTGTGAAAAATATTAAGACTTTCAAAAGGTGTCAAATATATGAGGAGCATGAAACGTTCTGAAAAATAGGAGGAGCAAGAAGCGGTGTCAAAACATGAAGAGCCTGAAAAGTTGTGAAAATTATGAAGAGTTTCAAAAGGTATCAAAAATATGAGGAGTATGAAACAGTCTGAAAAATCGGAGGAGCATGAAACGGTGTTCAAAAACATGATGAGCCTGAAAAGGTGTGAAAAATATGAAGAGCATCAAAAGGTGTCAAATACAGGAGGAGCATTAAACGGTCTGAAAAATAGGAGGAGCATGAAGCGGTGTTCAAAAACATGAAGAGCCTGAAAAGATGTGAAAATATGAAGAGCTTCAAAAGGTGTGAAAAATAGGAGGAGCATGAAGCAGTGCTCAAAACATGAAGAACCTGAAAAAGTGTGAAAAATATGCAGACCTTCAAAAGGTGTCAAAAATGAGATGAGCATGAAACCATCTGAAAAATAGGCGGAGCATGAAGTGTTGTTGAAAAACATGAAGAGCCTGAAAATGTGTGAAATATATGAATAGGTTCAAAAGTTTTCAGAAATGAGAGGAGCATGAAAAAGTCTGAAAAATAAGAGAAGCATGAAGTGGTGTTGAAAAATATGAAGAGCCTGAAAACGTGTGAAAAATATGAAGAACTTCAAAAGGTGTGAAAAATATGAAGAGCTTCAAAACGTGTCAAATATATGAGGCGCATGAAATGGTCTGAAAAATAGGAGAAGCATGAAGTGGTGTTGAAAACATGAAGAGCCTGAAAACGTGTGAAAAATATGAAGAGCTTCAAAAGGTGTGAAAAATATGAAGAGCTTCAAAAGGTGTCAAAAATGAGATGAGCATGAAACGGTCTGAAAAATAGGAGGACCATGAAGTCGTGTTCAAAAAAATGAAGAGCCTGAAAAGGTGTGAAATATATGAAGAGCTTCAAAAGGTGTCAAAAATATGAGGGGAATGAAACGGTCTGAAAAATCCTGGGAGCATGAAGCGGTGTTGAAAAACATGAAGAGAATGAAAACGTGTGAGAAATATGAAGAGCTTCAAAAGGTGACAAAAAAATGACAAGCATGAAGCGGTCTGAAAAATAAGAGGAGCATGAAGCGGTGTTGAAAAACATGAAGAACCTGAAAAGGTGTGAAATATATGAAGAGCTTCAAAAGGTATGCAATACATGAGGTGCATGTAACAACCTTAAAAACAGAACGAGCATGAAGCTGTGTTCAAAAACATGAGAGCCTGAAAAGGTGTGAAAAATATGAAGAGCTTCAAAAGGTGTGAAATACGTGAGGAGCATAAAACGGTCTGAAAAATAGGAGGAGCATGAAGCAGTGTTCAAAAATATGAAGAGCCTGAAAAGGTGTGAAAAATATGAAGAGCTTCAAAAGATGTCAAAAATATGAGTAGCATGAAACGTTCTGAAAAATAGGAGGAGTATGAAGCGGTGTTCAAAAACATGAAGAGCCTGAAAAGGTGTGAAAAATATGAAGAGCTTCAAAAGGAGTGAAAAATATGAAGAGCTTCAAAACGTGTCAAAAATATGAGGAACATGAAACGGTCTGAAAAATAGGAGGAGCATGAAGCGGTGTTCAAAAACATAAAGAGCCTGAAAAGGTGTGGAAAATATGAAGAGCTTCAAAAGTTGTGGAATACATGAGGAGCATGAAACGGTCTGAAAAATATTAGATGCATGAAGTTCTGTGGAAAAACATGAAGAGACTGAAAAGGTGTGAAAAATATGAAGAGCTTCAAAAGGTTTGAAATACATAAGGAGCATGAAACGGTCTGAAAAATAGGAGGAGCATGAAGCGGTGTTGAAAAACATGAAAAGCCTGAAAAGGTGTGAAAAATATGAAGAGCTTCAAAAGGTGTCAAAAATATTAGGAGTATGAAACGGTCTGAAAAATAGGAGGAGCATGAAACGGTGTTGAAAAACATGAAGTGCCTTGAAAGGTGTGAAAAATATGAAGAGCTTCAAAAGGTGTCAAAAATATGAGGAGCATGAAACGGTCTGAAAAATAGGAGGAGCATGAAGCGGTGTTTAAACACATGAAGAGCCTGAAAAGGTGTGAAAAATATGAAGGGCTTCAAAAGGTGTGAAAAATATGAGGTGAATGAAATGGTCAGAAAAATAGGAGGAGCATGAAGCGGTGTTGAAAAACATGAAGAGGCTGAAAATGTGTGAAAAATATGAAGAGCTTCAAAAGATGTGACAAATATGAAGAGCTTCAAAAGGTGTCAAAAATGAGATGAGCTTGAAACGGTCTGAAAAATAGGAGGATCATGAAGTGGTTTTGAAAAAAATGAAGAGCCTGAAAAGGTGTGAAATATATGAAGAGCTTCAAAAGGTGTCAAAAATATGAGGAGAATGAAACAGTCTGAAAACTAGGAGGAGCATGAAGCGGTGTTGAAAAACATGAAGAGCCTGAAAAGGTGTGAAAAATATGAAGACCTTCAAACGGTGTCAAAAATATGAGGAGCATGAAACGGTCTGAAAAATACGAGGAGCATGAAACGGTGATCAAAAACATGAAGAGCCTGAAAGGGTGTGAAAAATATGAAGAGCTTCAAAAGGTGTGAAATACATGAGGAGCATGAAATGGTCTGAAAAATAGGAGGATTATGAAACGGTGTTCAAAACATGAAGAGCCTGAAAAGCTGTGAAAAATAGGAAAAGCTTCAAAACGTGTCAAAATATGAGGAGCATGAAACGGTCTGAAAAATTGCAGCAGCATGAAGCGGTGTTGAAAAACATGAAGAGTCTGAATACGTGTGAAAATATGAAGTGCTTCAAAAATATGAAATATATGAAGAGCTTCAAAAGTTGTGAAAAATATGAAGAGCATGAAAAGGTGTCAAAAATGAGATGAGAATGAAACTGTCTGAAAAATAGTAGAAGCATGAAGTGGTGTTGAATATCATGAAGAGCCTGAAAAGGTGTGAAAAATATGAAGAGCTTCAAAAGTTGTCAAAAATATGAGGAGAATGAAACGATCTGCAAAATAGGAGGAGCTTGAAATGGTTTTCAAAATCATGAATAGCCTGAAAAGGTGTGAACAATATGAATAGTTTCAAAACTTGTGAAATACATGAGGAGGATTAACCGGTCTGAAAATAGGAGGAGCATGAAGTGGTGTTGAAAAACATGAAGAGCCTGAAAAGGTGTGAAAAATATGAAGAGCTTCAAAAGGTATCAAAAATATGAGGAGCATGAAACGGTCTGAAAAATAGAATCAGCATGAAGCGGTGTTGAAAAACCTTAAGAGCCAGAAAACGTGTGAAAAATATGAAGAGCTTCAAAACGTGTGAAAAATATGAAGAGCTTCAAAAGGTGTCAAAAATTAGATGAGCATGAAACGGTGTGAAAAATAGGAGGAGCATGAAGCGGTGTTGAAAAACATGAAAAGCCTGAAAACGTGTGAAAAATATGAAGAGTTTCAAAAGGTGTGAAAAATATGAAGAGCTTCAAAAGGTGTAAAAAATGAGATGAGCATGAAAGGGTCTGAAAAATAGGAGGAGCATGACGTGGTGTTGAAAAACATGAAGAGCCTGAAAAGATGTGAAAAATATGAAGAGCTTCAAAAGCTGTGAAAAATACGAAGAGCTTCAAAAGGTGTCAAAAATGAGGTGAGCATGAAACGGTCTGAAAAATAGGAGGAGCATGAAGTGGTGTTGAAACATATGAAGAGCCTGAAAAGGTGTGAGAAATATGAAGAACTTCAAAAGGTGTCAAAAATATGAGGATCAGGAAACGGTCTGAAAAATGAGAGGAGCATAAAACGGTGTTAAAAATCATGAAGAGCCTGAAAAGGTGTGAAAAATATGAAGAGCTTCAAAGGGTGTGAAATACATGAGGAGCATGAAATGGTCTGAAAAATAGGAGGAGCATGAATCTGGGCTCAAAAACATGAAGAGCCTGATAAGGAGTGAAAAATATGAAGAGCTTCAAAAGTTGTCAAAATTATGAGGAGCATGAAACGATCTGAAATATATGAGGAGCATGAAGTGGTGTTGAAATGCATGAAAAGCCTGAAAAGGTGTGAACAATATGAAGAGCTTCAAAAGGTGTCAAAAATATGAGGAGCATGAAACGTTTTGAAATATAGGAGGAGCATGAACTGGTGATGAAAAACATGAAGAGCCTGAAAAGGTATGAAAAGTATGAAGAGCTTCAAAAAGTGTCAAATACATGAGTAGCATGAAACGGTCTGAAAAATAGGAGGACCATGAAGCGGTGTTGAAAAACATGAAGAGCCTGAAAATGTGTTAAAAAAAATGAAGAGCTTCAAAAGGTGTCAAAAATAAGAGCAGCATCAATGGTCTGAAAATTAGGAAGAGCATGAAGCGGTCTTGAAAAACATGAAGAGCCTGAAAAGGTGTGAAAAATATGAAGAGCTTCAAAATGTTCAAAAATATGAGGAGGATGAACGGTCTGAAAAGTAGGAGGATCATGAATCGGTGTTGAAAAACATGAAATGCCTGATAACGTGTGAAAAATATGAAGAGTTTCAAAACGTGTGAAAAATATGAAGAGGTTCAAAGGTGTCATAAATAAGATGAGCATGAAACGGTCTGAAAAACAGGAGGAGAATGAAGTGGTGTTGAAAAACATGAAGAGCTTGAAAAGGTGTGAAAAATATGAAGAGCTTCAAAAGGTGGGAAAAATATGAAGAGCTCCAAAAGGTGTGAAAAATATGAGGGGCATGAAGCGGTCGGAAAAATAGGAGGAGCATGAAGTGGTGTTGAAATACATGAAGAGGCTGAAAAGGTGTGAAAAATATGAAGAGCTTCAAAAGCTGTGAAAAATATGAGGAGCATGAACGGTCTGAAAAATAGGAGTAGCATGAAACAGTGTTCAAAAACATGAAGAGACTGAAAAGGTGTGAATAATAAGAAGAGCTTGAAAAGATGTGAAATACATGAGGAGAATTAAACGGTCTGAAAAATAGGAGGAGCATGAAACGGTGTTGTAAAACATGAAAAGACTGAAAAAGTGGCAAAAAGATGAAGATCTTCAAAAGGTGTGAAAAATATGAAGAGCTTCAAAAGGTGTCAAATACGAGATGAGCATGAAATGGTCTGAAAAATAGGAGGAGCATGAAACGGTGTTCAAAAACATGAAGAGCCTGGAAAGTTGTGAAAAATATGAAGAGCCTCAAATCCTGTCAAATATATGAGGAGCATGAAACGGTCTGAAAAATAGGAGGAGCATGAAACGGTGTTGAAAAACATGAAGAGCCTGAAATGGTATGAAAAAAATGCAGAGTTTAAAGAGTGTGAAATACATGAGGAGCAGGAAACGGTCTGAAAAATAGGAGGAGCATGAAGTGATGTTGAAAAACATGAAGAGCCTGAAAACGTATGAAAAATATGAAGAGCTTCAAAAGGTGTGAAATAATGAAGAGCTTCAAAAGGTGTCAAAAATGAGAAGAGCATGAAATGGTCTGAAAAATTGGAGGAGCAACAAGTGGTGTTGAAAAACATGAAGAACCTGAAAAGGTGTGAAATATATGAAGAGCTTCAGAAGGTGTGAAAAATATGAAGAGCTTCAAAAGGTGTCAAAAATATGAGGAGCAATAAA
This sequence comes from Dama dama, assembly GCF_033118175.1. Classification (NCBI taxonomy): domain Eukaryota; kingdom Metazoa; phylum Chordata; class Mammalia; order Artiodactyla; family Cervidae; genus Dama; species Dama dama. The sequence continues at coordinate 105,203,130 of NC_083691.1, read as the reverse complement.
CGGTCTCAAAAATAGGAGGAGCATGAAACGGTGTTCAAAAACATGAACAGCCTGAAAAGGTGTTAAAAACATGAAGAGCTTCAAAAGGTGTGAAATACATGAGGAGCATGAAACGGTCTGAAAAATAGGAGGGTCATGAAACGGTGTTGAAAAACATGAAGAGACTGAAAAGGTGTGAAAAATACGAAGAGCTTCAAAGATTGTGAAATACATGAGGAGCATGAAACGGTCTGATAAATAGGAGGAGCATGAAGCGGTTTCTAAAAAGATGAAGAGCATGAAAAGATGTGAAAAATATGAAGAGCTTCAAAAGGTGTCAAAATTATGAGAAGCATGAAATGGTCTGAAAAATAGGAGGAACATGATGTGTTGTTGAAAAAGATGAAGAGCCTGAAAAGGTGCGAAATATATGAAGAGCTTAAAAAGGTGTGAAAAATATGAAGAGCAGGAAATGGTCTGAAAAATAGGAGGAGCATGAAGCGGTGTTGAAAAATTTGAAGAGCCTGAAAAGAAGTCAAAAATATGAAGAGTTTCAAAAGGTCTCAAAAATATGAGGAGTATGAAACAGTCTGAAAAATCGGAGGAGCATGAAACGGTGTTCAAAAACATGATGAGCCTGAAAAGGTGTGAAAAATATGAAGAGCATCAAAAGGTGTCAAATACAGGAGGAGCATTAAACGGTCTGAAAAATAGGAGGAGCATGAAGCGGTGTTCAAAAACATGAAGAGCCTGAAAATGTGTGAAAATATGAAGAGCTTCAAAAGGTGTGAAAAATAGGAGGAGCATGAAGCAGTGCTCAAAACATGAACCTGAAAAAGTGTTAAAAATATGCAGACCTTCAAAAGGTGTCAAAAATGAGATGAGCATGAGACCATTTGAAAAATAGGTGGAGCATGAAGTGTTGTTGAAAACCATGAAGAGCCTGAAAATTTGTGAAATATATGAATAGCTTCAAAAGTTTTCAGAAATGAGAAGAGCATGAAAAAGTCTGAAAAATAATAGAAGCATGAAGTGGTGTTGAAAAATATGAAGAGCCTGAAAACGTGTGAAAAATATGAAGAACTTCAAAAGGTGTGAAAAATATGAAGAGCTTCAAAACGTGTCAAATATGTGAGGCGCATGAAATGGTCTGAAAAATAGGAGAAGCATGAAGTGGTGTTGAAAAACATGAAGAGCCTGAAAACGTGTGAAAAATATGAAGAGCTTCAAAAGGTGTGAAAAATATGAAGAGCTTCAAAAGGTTTCAAAAATGAGATGAGCATGAAACGGTCTGAAAAATAGGAGGACGATGAAGTCGTGTTCAAAAAAATGAAGAGCCTGAAAAGGTGTGAAATATATGAAGAGCTTCAAAAGGTGTCAAAAATATGAGGGGAATGAAACGGTCTGAAAAATCCTGGGAGCATGAAGCGGTGTTGAAAAACATGAAGAGAATGAAAACGTGTGAGAAATATGAAGAGCTTCAAAAGGTGACAAAAAAATGACAAGCATGAAGCGGTCTGAAAAATAGGAGGAGCATGAAGTGGTGTTGAAAAACATGAAGAACCTGAAAAGGTGTGAAATATATGAAGAGCTTCAAAAGGTATGCAATACATGAGGTGCATGTAACAACCTTAAAAACAGAACGAGCATGAAGCTGTGTTCAAAAACATGAGAGCCTGAAAAGGTGTGAAAAATATGAAGAGCTTCAAAAGGTGTGAAATACGTGAGGAGCATAAAACGGTCTGAAAAATAGGAGGAGCATGAAGCAGTGTTCAAAAATATGAAGAGCCTGAAAAGGTGTGAAAAATATGAAGAGCTTCAAAAGATGTCAAAAATATGAGTAGCATGAAACGTTCTGAAAAATAGGAGGAGTATGAAGCGGTGTTCAAAAACATGAAGAGCCTGAAAAGGTGTGAAAAATATGAAGAGCTTCAAAAGGAGTGAAAAATATGAAGAGCTTCAAAACGTGTCAAAAATATGAGGAACATGAAACGGTCTGAAAAATAGGAGGAGCATGAAGCGGTGTTCAAAAACATAAAGAGCCTGAAAAGGTGTGGAAAATATGAAGAGCTTCAAAAGTTGTGGAATACATGAGGAGCATGAAACGGTCTGAAAAATATTAGATGCATGAAGTTCTGTGGAAAAACATGAAGAGACTGAAAAGGTGTGAAAAATATGAAGAGCTTCAAAAGGTTTGAAATACATAAGGAGCATGAAACGGTCTGAAAAATAGGAGGAGCATGAAGCGGTGTTGAAAAACATGAAGAGCCTGAAAAGGTGTGAAAAATATGAAGAGCTTCAAAAGGTGTCAAAAATATTAGGAGTATGAAACGGTCTGAAAAATAGGAGGAGCATGAAACGGTGTTGAAAAACATGAAGAGCCTTGAAAGGTGTGAAAAATATGAAGAGCTTAAAAAGGTGTCAAAAATATGAGGAGCATGAAACGGTCTGAAAAATAGGAGGAGCATGAAGCGGTGTTTAAACACATGAAGAGCCTGAAAAGGTGTGAAAAATATGAAGGGCTTCAAAAGGTGTGAAAAATATGAGGTGCATGAAATGGTCAGAAAAATAGGAGGAGCATGAAGCGGTGTTGAAAAACATGAAGAGGCTGAAAATGTGTGAAAAATATGAAGTGCTTCAAAAGATGTGACAAATATGAAGAGCTTCAAAAGGTGTCAAAAATGAGATGAGCTTGAAACGGTCTGAAAAATAGGAGGATCATGAAGTGGTTTTGAAAAAAATGAAGAGCCTGAAAAGGTGTGAAATATATGAAGAGCTTCAAAAGGTGTCAAAAATATGAGGAGAATGAAACAGTCTGAAAACTAGGAGGAGCATGAAGCGGTGTTGAAAAACATGAAGAGCCTGAAAAGGTGTGAAAAATATGAAGACCTTCAAACGGTGTCAAAAATATGAGGAGCATGAAACGGTCTGAAAAATACGAGGAGCATGAAACGGTTATCAGAAACATGAAGAGCCTGAAAGGGTGTGAAAAATATGAAGAGCTTCATAAGGTGTGAAATACATGAGGAGCATGAAATGGTCTGAAAAATAGGAGGATTATGAAACGGTGTTCAAAAACATGAAGAGCCTGAAAAGCTGTGAAAAATAGGAGAAGCTTCAAAACGTGTCAAAATATGAGGAGCATGAAACGGTCTGAAAAATTGCAGCAGCATGAAGCGGTGTTGAAAAACATGAAGAGTCTGAATACGTGTGAAAATATGAAGAGCTTCAAAAATATGAAATATATGAAGAGCTTCAAAAGTTGTGAAAAATATGAAGAGCATGAAAAGGTGTCAAAAATGAGATGAGAATGAAACTTTCTGAAAAATAGTAGAAGCATGAAGTGGTGTTGAATATCATGAAGAGCCTGAAAAGGTGTGAAAAATATGAAGAGCTTCAAAAGGTGTCAAAAATATGAGGAGAATGAAACGATCTGCAAAATAGGAGGAGCTTGAAATGGTGTTCAAAATCATGAATAGCCTGAAAAGGTGTGAACAATATGAATAGTTTCAAAACTTGTGAAATACATGAGGAGGATTAACCGGTCTGAAAATAGGAGGAGCATGAAGTGGTGTTGAAAAACATGAATAGCCTGAAAAAGTGTGAAAAATATGAAGAGCTTCAAAAGGTATCAAAAATATGAGGAGCATGAAACGGTCTGAAAAATAGAATCAGCATGAAGCGGTGTTGAAAAACCTTAAGAGCCAGAAAACGTGTGAAAAATATGAAGAGCTTCAAAACGTGTGAAAAATATGAAGAGCTTCAAAAGGTGTCAAAAATTAGATGAGCATGAAACGGTGTGAAAAATAGGAGGAGCATGAAATGGTGTTGAAAAAAATGAAGAGCCTGAAAAGGTGTGAAAAATATGAAAAGCTTCAAAAGGTGTCAAATATATGAGGAGCATGAAACGGTCTGAAAAATAGGAGGAGCATGAAGCGGTGTTCAAAAACATGAAGAGCCTCAAAAGGTGTCAAAAATCTGAGGAGCATGAAACGGTCTGAAAAATAGGAGGAGCATGAAGCGGTGTTCAAAAACATGAAGAGCCTGAAAAGGTGTGAAAAATATGAAGAGCTTCAAAAGGTGTCAAAAATATGAGGAGCATGAAACGGTCTGAAAAATAGGAGGAGCATGAAGCGGTGTTCAAAAACATAAAGAGCCTGAAAAGGTGTGAAAAATATGAAAAGCTTCAAAAGGTGTCAAATATATGAGGAGCATGAAACGGTCTGAAGAATAGGAGAAACATGAAGCGGTGTTGAAAAACATGAAGAGTCTGAAAACGTGTGAAAATATGAAGAGCTTCAAAAATATGAAAAATATGAAGAGCTTCAAAAGTTGTGAAAAATATGAAGAGCTTCAAAAGGTGTCAAAAATGAGATGAGCATGAAACGGTCTGAAAAATATGAGGAGCATGAAGCGGTGTTGAAAGTCATGAAGAGCCTGAAAAGGTGTGAAAAATATGAAAAGCTTCAAAAGTAGTGAAAAATATGAAGAGCTTCAAAAGGTGTCAAAATGAGAAGAGCATGAAACGATCTGAAAAATAGGAGGAGTATGAAGTGGTGTTGAAAAAAATGAAAAGCATGAAAAGGTGTGAAATATATGAAGAGCTTCAAAAGCTGTCCAAAGTATGAGGAGAATGAAACGGTTTCCAAAATAGGGGAGCATGAAATGGTGTTCAAAAACATGAAGAGCCTGAAAAGCTGTGAAAAATATGAAGAGCTTCAAAAGGTGTGAAAAATATGAAGAGCTTCAAAATGTGTCAAAAATATGAAAAGCATGAAACGGTCTGAAAAATAGGAGGATCATGAAGCGGTGTTCAAAAACATGAAGAGCCTGAAAAGATTTGAAAGATATGAAGAGCTTCAAAAGGTGTCAAAAATATGAGGAGCATGAAACGGTCTGAAAAATAGGAGGAGAATGAAACGGTGATCAAAAACATGAAGAGCCTGAAAAGGTGTGAAAAATATGAAGAGCTTCAAAAGGTGTGAAATACATGAGGAGCATGAAACGGTCTGAAAAATATGAGATGCATGATGTTCTGTGGAAAAACATGAAGAGCCTGAAAAGATTTGAAAGATATGAAGAGCTTCAAAAGGTGTCAAAAATATGAGGAGCATGAAACGGTCTGAAAAATAGGAGGAGCATGAAACGGGGTTGAAATCCATGAAGAGCCTGAAAAAGTGTGAAAAATATGAAGAGATTCAAAACGTGTCAAATATATGAGGAGCATGAAACGGTCTGAAAAATAGGAGGAGCATGAAACGTTGTTCAAAAACATGAAGAGCCTGAAAAAGTGTGAAAAATATGAAGAGATTCAAAACGTGACAAAAATATGAGGAGCATGAAACGGTCTGAAAAAGAGAATCAGCATTAAGCGGTGTTGAAAAACCTTATGAGCCTGAAAACGTGTGAAAAATATGAAGAGCTTCAAAAGGTGTCAAAGTGAGATGATCATGAAACGGTCTGAAAAATATGAGGAGCATGAAGTGGTGTTGAAAAAAATGAAAAGCCTGAAAAGGTGTGAAATATATGAAGAGCTACCAAAGGTGTCCAAAATATGAGGAGAATGAAACGGTCTCCAAAATAGAAGGAGCATGAAATGGTGTTCAAAAACATGAAGAGCCTGAAAAGGTGTGAAAAATATGAAGAGGTTCAAAAGGTGTCAAATATATGAGGAGTATGAAACGGTTTGAAAAATCGGAGGAGCATGAAGCGGTGTTAAAAACATGAAGAGCCTGCAAACGTGAGAAAAATATGAAGAGCTTCAAAAATGTGAAAAATAGGAAGAGCTTCAAAAGGTGTCAAAAATATGAGGAGCTTGAAACGGTATGAAAAATAGGAGGAGCATGAAGTGGTGTTGAAAAACATGAAGACCCTGAAAAGGTGTGAAAAATATGAAGAGCTTCAAAAGGTGTGAAATACTTGAAGAGCATGAAACGGTCTGAAAAATAGGAGGATCATGAAGCGGTGTTTAAAAACATGAAGAGCCTGAAAAGGTGTTAAAAATATGAAGAGCTTCAAAATGTGTGAAATACATGAAGACCATGAAACTGTTTGAAAAATAGGAGAAGCATGAAGTGGTGTTCAAAAAAATGAAGAGCCTGGAAAGGTGTGAAAAAAAAAAGAAGAGCTTCAAAATGTGTCAAATATATGAGGAGCATGAAACGGTCTGAAAAATAGGAGTAGCATGAAGTGGTGTTGAAAAACATGAAGACCCTGAAAAGGTGTGAAAAATATGAAGAGCTCAAAAGGTGTGAAATACTTGAGGAGCATGAAACGGTCTGAAAAATAGGAGGATCATGAAGCGGTGTTTAAAAACATGAAGAGCCTGAAAAGGTGTTAAAAATATGAAGAGCTTCAAAAAGTGTGAAATACATGAAGAGCATGAAACTGTTTGAAAAATAGGAGAAGCATGAAGTGGTGTTCAAAAATATGAAGAGCCTGAAAAGGTGTGAAAAATATAAAGAGATTTAAAGGTGTGAAAGAGGAGGAGCATGAAGCGGTGTTCAAAACCATGAAGAGCCTAAAAAGGTGTGAAAAATATGAAGAGCTTCAAAAGGTGTCAAAAATATGAGGAGCATGATACGGTCTGAAAAATAGGAGGAGCATGAAGCGGTGTTGAAAAACATAAAGAAACTGAAAACGTGTGAAAAATATGAAGAGCTTCAAAAGGTGTGAAAAATAAGAACAGCTTCAAAACGTGTCAAAAATATGAGGAGCATGAACCGGTCTGATAAATAGGAGGAGCATGAAGTGGTGCTGAAAACATGAAGAGCCTGAAAAGGTGTGAAATATATGAAGAGCTTCTAAAGGTGTCAAAAAAAATGAGGAGCATGAAATGGTGTGTAAAATAGGAGGAGCATGAAGCGGTGTTGAAAAACATGAAGAGCCTGAAAAGGTGTGAAAAATATGAAGAGCTTCAAAATGTGTCAAAAATATGAGGAGCACGAAACGGTCTGAAAAATAGGAGGAGCATGAGGCGGTGTTGGAAAAACTTGAAGAGTCTGAAAAGGTGTGAAATATATGAAGAGCTTCAAAAGGTGTCAAAAAAATGAGGAGCATGATACGGTCTGAAAAAGAGGAGGAGCATGAAGCGGGGTTGAAAAACATGAAGAAACTGAAAACGTGTGAACAATATGAAGAGCTTCAAAAGGTGTGAAAAATATGAAGAGCTTCAAGGTGTGAAATACATGAGGAGCATGAAACGTTCTGAAAAATAGGAGCAGCCTGAAGCGCTGTTCAAAAATATGAAGAGCCTGAAAAGGTGTAAAAAATATGAAGAGCTTCAAAAGGTGTGAAATACATGAGGAGCATGAAACGGTGTATAAAATAGGAGGAGCATGAAGCGGTGTTGAAAACCATGACGAGCCTGAAAAGATGTGAAAAATATGAAGAGCTTCAAAACGTGTGAAATACATGAGGACCATGAAACGGTCTGAAAAATAAGAGGAGCATGAAGCGGTGTTGAAAAAGATGAAGAGCCTGAAAAGGTGTGAAAAATATGAAGAGCTTCAAAACGTGTCAATAATATGAGGAGCATGAAACGGTCTGAAATATAGGAGGAGCATGAAGCGGTGTTGAAAAATTTGAAGAGCCTGAAAAGAAGTCAAAAATATGAAGAGCTTCAAAAGGTGTGAAATACATGAGGAACATGAAACGGTCTGAAAAATAGGAGGAGCATGAAGTGGTGTTCAAAAACATGAAAAAATATAAAAATAAATAAAAGAAATATAAAAAAAAACATGAAGAGCCTGAAAACGTGTGAAAAATATGAAGAGCTTCAAAAGGGGTCAAAAATATGAGGAGCATGAATCGGTCTGAAAAATACGAGGAGTATGAAGCTGTGTTCAAAATCATGAAGAGCCTTAAAAGGTGTGAAAAATATGAAGAGCTTCAAAAACGGTCAAAAATATGAGGATCATGAAACGGTCTGAAAAATACGAGGAGTATGAAGCTGTGTTCAAAAACATGAAAAGCCTTAAAAGGTGTGAAAAATATGAAGAGCTTCAAAAAGGGTCAAAAATATGAGGAGCATGAAACGGTCTGAAAAATACAAAGAGTATGAAGCTGTGTTCTAAATCATGAGAGCCTGATAAGGTGTGAAAAATATGAAGAACTTCAAAATTGTGAAAAATATGTACAGCTTCCAAAGGTGTCAAAAATGAGATGAGCATGAAACGGTCTGAAAAATAATAGGACCTTGAAACTGTGTTGACAAACATGAAGAGCCTGAAAAGGTGTGAAAAATATGAAGAGCTTCTTAAGGTGTCAAACATAAGAGGAGAATGAAACAGTCTGAAAAACAGGATGAGCATGAAACGGTTTTGAAAAAGATGAAGAGCATGAAAAGGTGTGAAAAATATTAAGACTTTCAAAAGGTGTCAAATATATGAGGAGCATGAAACGTTCTGAAAAATAGGAGGAGCAAGAAGCGGTGTCAAAACATGAAGAGCCTGAAAAGTTGTGAAAAATATGAAGAGTTTCAAATGGTGTCAAAAATATGAGGAGTATGAAACAGTCTGAAAAATCGGAGGAGCATGAAACGGTGTTCAAAAACATGATGAGCCTGAAAAGGTGTCAAAAATATGAAGAGCATCAAAAGGTGTCAAATACAGTAGGAGCGCTCTGAAAAATAGGAGGAGCATGAAGCGGTGTTCAAAAACATGAAGAGCCTGAAAAGATGTGAAAATATGAAGAGCTTTAAAAGGTGTGAAAAATAGGAGGAGCATGAAGCAGTGCTCAAAACATGAAGAACCTGAAAAAGTGTGAAAAATATGCAGACCTTCAAAAGATGTCAAAAATGAGATGAGCATGAAACCATCTGAAAAATAGGCGGAGCATGAAGTGTTGTTGAAAAACATGAAGAGCCTGAAAATGTGTGAAATATATGAATAGCTTCAAAAGTTTTCAGAAATGAGAGGAGCATGAAAAAGTCTGAAAAATAAGAGAAGCATGAAGTGGTGTTGAAAAACATGAAGAGCCTGAAAACGTGTGAAAAATATGAAGAGCTTCAAAAGGTGTGAAAAATATGAAGAGCTTCAAAAGGTGTCAAAAATGAGATGAGCATGAAACGGTCTGAAAAATAGGAGGACGATGAAGTCGTGTTCAAAAAAATGAAGAGCCTGAAAAGGTGTGAAATATATGAAGAGCTTCAAAAGGTGTCAAAAATATGAGGGGAATGAAACGGTCTGAAAAATCCTGGGAGCATGAAGCGGTATTGAAAAACATGAAGAGAATGAAAACGTGTGAGAAATATGAAGAGCTTCAAAAGGTGACAAAAAAGTGACAAGCATGAAGCGGTCTGAAAAATAGGAGGAGCATGAAGCGGTGTTGAAAAACATGAAGAACCTGAAAAGGTGTGAAATATATGAAGAGCTTCAAAAGGTATGCAATACATGAGGTGCATGTAACAACCTTAAAAACAGAACGAGCATGAAGCTGTGTTCAAAAACATGAGAGCCTGAAAAGGTGTGAAAAATATGAAGAGCTTCAAAAGGTGTGAAATACGTGAGGAGCATAAAACGGTCTGAAAAATAGGAGGAGCATGAAGCAGTGTTCAAAAATATGAAGAGCCTGAAAAGGTGTGAAAAATATGAAGAGCTTCAAAAGATGTCAAAAATATGAGTAGCATGAAACGTTCTGAAAAATAGGAGGAGTATGAAGCGGTGTTCAAAAACATGAAGAGCCTGAAAAGGTGTGAAAAATATGAAGAGCTTCAAAAGGAGTGAAAAATATTAAGAGCTTCAAAACGTGTCAAAAATATGAGGAACATGAAACGGTCTGAAAAATAGGAGGAGCATGAAGCGGTGTTCAAAAACATAAAGAGCCTGAAAAGGTGTGGAAAATATGAAGAGCTTCAAAAGGTTTGAAATACATAAGGAGCATGAAACGGTCTGAAAAATAGGAGGAGCATGAAGCGGTGTTGAAAAACATGAAGAGCCTGAAAAAGTGTGAAAAATATGAAGAGCTTCAAAAGGTGTCAAAAATATTAGGAGTATGAAACGGTCTGAAAAATAGGAGGAGCATGAAACGGTATTGAAATACATGAAGAGCCTTGAAAGGTGTGAAAAATATGAAGAGCTTCAAAAGGTGTCAAAAATATGAGGAGCATGAAACGGTCTGAAAAATAGGAGGAGCATGAAGCGGTGTTTAAACACATGAAGAGCCTGAAAAGGTGTGAAAAATATGAAGGGCTTCAAAAGGTGTGAAAAATATGAGGTTAATGAAATGGTCAGAAAAATAGGAGGAGCATGAAGCGGTGTTGAAAAACATGAAGAGGCTGAAAATGTGTGAAAAATATGAAGAGCTTCAAAAGATGTGACAAATATGAAGAGCTTCAAAAGGTGTCAAAAATGAGATGAGCTTGAAACGGTCTGAAAAATAGGAGGATCATGAAGTGGTTTTGAAAAAAATGAAGAGCCTGAAAAGGTGTGAAATATATGAAGAGCTTCAAAAGGTGTCAAAAATATGAGGAGAATGAAACAGTCTGAAAACTAGGAGGAGCATGAAGCGGTGTTGAAAAACATGAAGAGCCTGAAAAGGTGTGAAAAATATGAAGAACTTCAAACGGTGTCAAAAATATGAGGAGCATGAAACGGTCTGAAAAATACGAGGAGCATGAAACGGTGATCAAAAACATGAAGAGCCTGAAAGGGTGTGAAAAATATGAAGAGCTTCAAAAGGTGTGAAATACATGACGAGCATGAAATGGTCTGAAAAATAGGAGGATTATGAAACTGTGTTCAAAACATGAAGAGCCTGAAAAGCTGTGAAAAATAGGAAAAGCTTCAAAACGTGTCAAAATATGAGGAGCATGAAACGGTCTGAAAAATTGCAGCAGCATGAAGCGGTGTTGAAAAACATGAAGAGTCTGAATACGTGTGAAAATATGAAGTGCTTCAAAAATATGAAATATATGAAGAGCTTCAAAAGTTGTGAAAAATATGAAGAGCATGAAAAGGTGCCAAAAATGAGATGAGAATGAAACTGTCTGAAAAATAGTAGAAGCATGAAGTGGTGTTGAATATCATGAAGAGCCTGAAAAGGTGTGAAAAATATGAAGAGCTTCAAAAGGTGTCAAAAATATGAGGAGAATGAAACGATCTGCAAAATAGGAGGAGCTTGAAATGGTGTTCAAAATCATGAATAGCCTGAAAAGGTGTGAACAATATGAATAGTTTCAAAACTTGTGAAATACATGAGGAGGATTAACCGGTCTGAAAATAGGAGGAGCATGAAGTGGTGTTGAAAAACATGAAGAGCCTGAAAAGGTGTGAAAAATATGAAGAGCTTCAAAAGGTATCAAAAATATGAGGAGCATGAAACGGTCTGAAAAATAGAATCAGCATGAAGCGGTGTTGAAAAACCTTAAGAGCCAGAAAACGTGTGAAAAATATGAAGAGCTTCAAAACGTGTGAAAAATATGAAGAGCTTCAAAAGGTGTCAAAAATTAGATGAGCATGAAACGGTGTGAAAAATAGGAGGAGCATGAAATGGTGTTGAAAAAAATGAAGAGCCTGAAAAGGTGTGAAAAATATGAAAAGCTTCAAAAGGTGTCAAATATATGAGGAGCATGAAACGGTCTGAAAAATAGGAGGAGCATGAAGCGGTGTTCAAAAACACGAAGAGCCTGAAAAGGTGTTAAAAAATATGAGGAGCTTCAAAAGGTGTCAAATATATGAGGAGCATGAAACGGTCTGAAAAATAGGAGGAGCATGAAGCGGTGTTCAAAAACATGAAGAGCCTCAAAAGGTGTCAAAAATCTGAGGAGCATGAAACGGTCTGAAAAATAGGAGGAGCATGAAGCGGTGTTCAAAAACATGAAGAGCCTGAAAAGGTGTGAAAAATATGAAGAGCTTCAAAAGGTGTCAAAAATATGAGGAGCATGAAACGATCTGAAAAATAGGAGGAGCATGAAGCGGTGTTGAAAAACATGAAGAGTCTGAAAACGTGTGAAAATATGAAGAGCTTCAAAAATATGAAAAATATGAAGAGCTTCAAAAGTTGTGAAAAATATGAAGAGCTTCAAAAGGTGTCAAAATGAGAAGAGCATGAAACGATCTGAAAAATAGGAGGAGTATGAAGTGGTGTTGAAAAAAATGAAAAGCATGAAAAGGTGTGAAATATATGAAGAGCTTCAAAAGCTGTCCAAAGTATGAGGAGAATGAAACGGTTTCCAAAATAGGGGTAGCATGAAATGGTGTTCAAATAAGTGAAGAGCCTGAAAAGGTGTGAAAAATATGAAGAGCCTCAAAACTTGTCAAGAATATGAGGAGCATGAAACGGTCTGAAAAATAGGAGGAGCCTGAAGCCGTGTTCAAAAACATGAAGAGCCTGAAAACATGTGAAAATATGAAGAGCTTCAAAAGGTGTGAAAAATATGAAGAGCTTCATAAGGTGTCAAAAATATGAGGAGCATGAAACGGTTTGAAAAATAGGAGGAGCATGAAGCGGTGTTGAAAAACATGAAAAGCCTGAAAACGTGTGAAAAATATGAAGAGTTTCAAAAGATGTGAAAAATATGAAGAGCTTCAAAAGGTGTAAAAAATGAGATGAGCATGAAAGGGTCTGAAAAATAGGAGGAGCATGACGTGGTGTTGAAAAACATGAAGAGCCTGAAAAGATGTGAAAAATATGAAGAGCTTCAAAAGCTGTGAAAAATACGAAGAGCTTCAAAAGGTGTCAAAAATGAGGTGAGCATGAAACGGTCTGAAAAATAGGAGGAGCATGAAGTGGTGTTGAAACACATGAAGATCCTGAAAAGGTGTGAGAAATATGAAGAACTTCAAAAGGTGTCAAAAATATGAGGAGCAGGAAACGGTCTGAAAAATGAGAGGAGCATAAAACGGTGTTAAAAATCATGAAGAGCCTGAAAAGGTGTGAAAAATATGAAGAGCTTCAAAGGGTGTGAAATACATGAGGAGCATGAAACGGTCTGAAAAGTAGGAGAAGCATGAATCTGGGCTCAAAAACATGAAGAGCCTGATAAGGAGTGAAAAATATGAAGAGCTTCAAAAGTTGTCAAAATTATGAGGAGCATTAAACGATCTGAAATATATGAGGAGCATGAAGTGGTGTTGAAAAGCATGAAAAGCCTGAAAAGGTGTGAACAATATGAAGAGATTCAAAAAGTGTCAAAAATATGAGGAGCATGAAACGTTTTGAAATATAGGAGGAGCATGAACTGGTGATGAAAAACATGAAGAGCCTGAAAAGGTATGAAAAATATGAAGAGCTTCAAAAAGTGTCAAATACATGAGCAGCATGAAACGGTCTGAAAAATAGGAGGACCATGAAGCGGTGTTGAAAAAAATGAAGAGTCTGAAAAGGTGTGCAAAATATGAAGAGCTTCAAAAGGTGTCAAAAATATGAGGAGCATGAAACGGTCTGAAAATAGGAGGAGCATGAAGTGGTGTTGAAAAACATGAAGAGCCTGAAAAGGTGTGAACAATATGAAGAGCTTCAAAAGGTGTCAAAAATATGAGGAGCATGAAACGGTCTGAAAAATAGGAAGAGCTTGAAACGGTGTTCAAAAACATGAAGAGCCTAAAAGGTATGAAAAATATGAAGAGCTTCAAAAAGTGTGAAATACATGAATAGCATGAAACGGTCTGAAAAATAGGAGGAGCATGAAGCGGTGTTGAAAGACATGAAGAGCCTGAAAACATGTGAAAAATATGAAGAGCATCCAAAGGTGTCAAAAATATGAGGAGCATGAAACGGTCTGAAAAATAGGAGGAGCATGAAGCGGTGTTGAAAAACATGAAGAGCCTGAAAATGTGTTAAAAAAAATGAAGAGCTTCAAAAGGTGTCAAAAATAAGAGCAGCATCAATGGTCTGAAAATTAGGAAGAGCATGAAGCGGTCTTGAAAAACATGAAGAGCCTGAAAAGGTGTGAAAAATATGAAGAGCTTCAAAATGTTCAAAAATATGAAGAGGATGAACGGTCTGAAAAGTAGGAGGATCATGAATCGGTGTTGAAAAACATGAAAAGCCTGATAACGTGTGAAAAATATGAAGAGTTTCAAAACGTGTGAAAAATATGAAGAGCTTCAAAGGTGTCATAAATAAGATGAGCATGAAACGTTCTGAAAAACAGGAGGAGAATGAAGTGGTGTTGAAAAACATGAAGAGCTTGAAAAGGTGTGAAAAATATGAAGAGCTTCAAAAGGTGGGGAAAATATGAAGAGCTTCAAAAGGTGTGAAAAATATGAGGAGCATGAAGCGGTCGGTAAAATAGGAGGAGCATGAAGTGGTGTTGAAATACATGAAGAGGCTGAAAAGGTGTGAAAAATATGAAGAGCTTCAAAAGCTGTGAAAAATATGAGGAGCATGAACGGTCTGAAAAATAGGAGTAGCATGAAACAGTGTTCAAAAACATGAAGAGACTGAAAAGGTGTGAATAATAAGAAGAGCTTGAAAAGATGTGAAATACATGAGGAGAATTAAACGGTCTGAAAAATAGGAGGAGCATGAAACGGTGTTGAAAAACATGAAAAGCCTGAAAAAGTGGCAAAAAGATGAAGATCTTCAAAAGGTGTGAAAAATATGAAGAGCTTCAAAAGGTGTCAAATACGAGATGAGCATGAAATGGTCTGAAAAATAGGAGGAGCATGAAGTGGTGTTCAAAAACATGAAGACCATGAAAAGGTGTGAAAAATATGAAGAGCTTCAAAAGGTGTGAAAAATATGAGGAGCATGAAACGGTCTAAAAATTAGGAGGAGCATGAAACAGTGTTCAAAAACATGAAGAGACTGAAAAGGTGTGAATAATAAGAAGAGCTTGAAAAGATGTGAAATACATGAGGAGAATTAAACGGTCTGAAAAATAGGAGGAGCATGAAACGGTGTTGAAAAACATGAAAAGCCTGAAAAAGTGGCAAAAAGATGAAGATCTTCAAAAGGTGTGAAAAATATGAAGAGCTTCAAAAGGTGTCAAATACGAGATGAGCATGAAATGGTCTGAAAAATAGGAGGAGCATCAAAAGGTGATGAAAAACATGAAGAGCCGAAAAGGTGTGAAAAATATGAAGAGCTTCTAAAGGTGTGAAATACATGAGGAGCATGAAACGGTCTGAAAAATCGGAGGAGCATGAAGCGGTGTTGAAACTCATGATGAGTCTGAAAAGGTGTGAAAAATTTGAAGAGCTTCAAACGGTGTCAAAAATATGAGGAGCATGAAACGGTCTGAAA
Organism: Dama dama; assembly: GCF_033118175.1. NCBI lineage: Eukaryota > Metazoa > Chordata > Mammalia > Artiodactyla > Cervidae > Dama > Dama dama. The sequence continues at coordinate 105,187,962 of NC_083691.1, read as the reverse complement.
ATTAGGAGGAGCATGAAGTGGTGTTCAAAAACATGAAGAGCCTGAAAAGTTGTGAAAAATATGAAGAGCTTCAAAAAGTGTCAAAAATATAAGAAGCATGAAACGGTCTGAAAAATAGGAGGAGCATGAAGTGGTGTTGAAACACATGAAGAGCCTGAGATGGTGTGAAAAATATGAAGTGCTTCAAAAGGTGTGAAAAATATGAGGTGCATGAAATGGTCTGAAAAATAGGAGGATCATGAAACGGTGTTGAAAAACAAGAAGAGCCTGAAAAGGTGTGAGAAATATGAAGAACTTCAAAAGGTGTCAAAAATATGAAGAGCAGGAAACGGTCTGAAAAATGAGAGGAGCATAAAACGGTGTTAAAAATCATGAAGAGCCTGAAAAGGTGTGAAAAATATGAAGAGCTTCAAAGGGTGTGAAATACAAGAGGAGCATGAAACGGTCTGAAAAATAGGAGGAGCATGAATCTGGGCTCAAAAACATGAACAGCCTGAAAAGGAGTGAAAAATATGAAGAGCTTCAAAACGTGTCAAAATTATGAGGAGCATGAAACGATCTGAAATATATGAGGACCATGCAGTGGTGTTGAAAAGCATGAAAAGCCTGAAAAGGTGTGAACAATATGAAGAGCTTCAAAAAGTGTGAAATACATGAGTAGCATGAAATGGTCTGAAAAACAGGAGGAGCATGAAGCGGTGTTGAAAAAAATGAAGAGCGTGAAAAGGTGTGCAAAATATGAAGAGCTTCAAAAGGTGTCAAAAATATGAGGAGCATGAAACGGTCTGAAAAATAGGAGGAGCATGAAGTGGTGTTGAAAAACCTGAAGAGCCTGAAAAGGTGTGAACAATATGAAGAGCTTCAAAAGGTGTCAAAAATATGAGGAGCATGAAACGGTCTGAAAAATAGGAAGAGCTTGAAACGGTGTTCAAAAACATGAAGAGCCTAAAAGGTGTGAAAAATATGAAGAGCTTCAAAAAGTGTGAAATACATGAGTAGCATGAAACGGTATGAAAAAGAGGAGGAGCATGAAGCGGTGTTGAAAGACATGAAGAGCCTGAAAACATGTGAAAAATATGAAGAGCATCCAAAAGTGTCAAAAATATGAGGAGCATGAAACGGTCTGAAAAATAGGAGGAGCATGAAGCGGTGTTGAAAAACATGAAGAACCTGAAAAGGTGTGAAAAATATGAAGAATATTAAAAGGTATCAAAAATATGAGGAGCATGAAACGGACTGAAAACTAGGAGGAGCATGATGCGGTGTTGAAAAACATGAAGAGCCTGAAAAGGTGTGAAAAATATGAAGAGCTTCAAAAAGTGTCAAAAATATGAGGAGCATGAAACGGTGTTCAAAAACATGAAGAATCTGAAAACGTGTGCAAAACATGAAGAGCCTGAAAAGGTGTGAAAATAATGAAGAGCTTCAAAAGTTGTCAAAAATATGAGGAGCATGAAACGGTCTGAAAAAATAGTAGGAGCATGAAACGGTGTTGAATAACATGAAAAGCCTGAAAAAGTGTCAAAAATTTGAAGAGCTTCAAAAGGTGTGAAAAATATGAAGAGCTTCAAAAGGTGTCAAATACGAGATGAGCATGAAACGGTCTGAAAAATAGGAGGAGCATGAAGTGCTGTTGAAAAACATGATGACCATGAAAACGTGTGAAAAATATGAAGAGCTTCAAAAGGTGTCAAAAATATGAGGAGCATGAAACGGTCTGAAAAATAGGAGGAGCATGAAGTGGTGTTGAAATACATGAAGAGGCTGAAAAGATGTGAAAAATATGAAGAGCTTCAAAAGATGTGAAATACATGAGTAGCAATAAACGGTCTGAAAAATAGGAGGAGCATGAAGCGGTGTTCAAAAACATGAAAAGCCTGAAAAGCTGTGAAATATATGAAGAGCTTCAAAAGATGTGAAAAATATGAGGAGCATGAAACGGTCTGAAAAATAGGAGGAGCATGAAAAGGTGTTGAAAAACATGAAGAGCCTGAAAAGGTGTGAAAAATATGAAGAGGTTCTAAAGGTGTGAAATACATGAGGAGCATGAAACGGTCTGAAAAATAGGAGGAGCATGAAGCGGTGTTGAAACTCATGATGAGTCTGAAAAGGTGTGAAAATTTTGAAGAGCTTCAAAAGGTGTCAAAAATATGAGGAGCATGAAACGGTCTGAAAATTAGGAGGAGCATGAAGTGGTGTTCAAAAACATGAAGAGCCTGAAAAGTTGTGAAAAATATGAAGAGCTTCAAAAAGTGTCAACAATATGAGGAGCATGAAACGGTCTGAAAAATAGGAGGAGCATGAAGTGGTGTTGAAACACATGAAGAGCCTGAGATGGTGTGAAAAATATGAAGAGCTTCAAAAGGTGTGAAAAATATGAAGAGCTTCAAAAGTTGTTCAAAAATGAGATGACCATGAAACGGTCTGAAAAAAAAGAGGAGCATGAAGCTGGGCTCAAAAACATGAAGAGCCTGAAAAGGTGTGAAAAGTATGAAGAGCCTCAAAAGGTGTCAGAAATATGAGAAGCATGAAAGGACTGAAAAATAGGAGGAGCATGAAGAGGTGTTGAAAAACATGAAGAATCTAAAAAGGTGTGAAATATATGAATAGCTTTAAAAGTTGTCAAATATATGAGGAGCATGAAACGGTCTGAAAAATAAGAGGAGCATGAAGCGCTGTTTAAAAACATGAAGAGCCTGAAAAGGTGTGAAACTTATGAAGAGCTTCAAAAGGTCTCAAAAATATGAGGAGAACGAAACGTTCTGAAAAATAGGAGGAGCATGAAGCAGTGTTAAAAAACATGAAGAGCCTGAAAAGGTATGAAAAATATAAAGAGGGTGTCAAAAATATGAGGAGCATGAAACGGTCTGAAATATAGGAGTAGCATGAAACGGTCTGAAAAACAGGAGGAGCATGAAACGGTCTGGAAAATATGAGGAGCATGAAGTGCTGCTGAAATCATGAAGAGCCTGAAAAGGTGTGAAAATATGAAGAGCTTCAAAAGTTTTCAAAAGTATGAGGAGCATGAATCGGTCTGAAAAATACGAGGAGCATGAAGCGTTGTTGAAGAACATGAAGAGCCTGAAAAGGTCTGAAAAATATGAAGAGCTTCAAAAGGTGTCAAAAATATGAGGAACATGAAACGGTCTGAAAAATTGGAGAAGCACGAAACTGTCTGAAACTAGGAGGAGGATGAAACGGTGTTGAAAAACATGAAGAGCCTGAAAAGGTGTGAAAAATATGAAGAGCTTCAAAACGTGTCAAAAATATGAGGAGCCTGAAACAGTCTCAAAAATAGGAGGAGCAAGAAACGGTCTGAAAAATAGGAGGAGCATGAAGCGATGTTGAAAAACATGAAGAGCCTGAAAAGGTGTGAAAAATATGAAGAGCTTCAAAGGGTATCAAAAATATGAGGAGCATGAAGCGGTCTCAAAAATAGGAGGAGCATGAAGCGGTGTTCAAAAACATGGAGAGCCTAAAGGTGTGAAAAATATGAAGAGCTTCAAAATGTTTCAAAAATATGAGGCGCAGGAAACTGTGTGAAAAATAGGAGGAGCATGAAACGGTGTTCGAAAACATGAAGAGCCTGGAAAGGTTTGAAAAATATGAAGAGACACAAAACGTGTCAAAAATATGAGGACATTGAAACGGTCTGAAAAATAGGAGGAGCATGAAGCGGTGTTGAAAAACATGAAGAGCCTGAAAACGTGTGAAAAATATGAAGAGCTTCAAAAGCTGTGAGAAATATGAAGAGCTTCAAAAGGTGTAAAAAATGAGATGAGCATGAAACGGTCTGAAAAATAGGAGGAGCATGAAGCGGTGTTGAAAAAGATGAAGAGCCTGAAAAGGTGTGAAAAATATGAAGAGCTTCAAAAGTTTTTAAACATGTGAGGAGCATGAAACGGTCTGAAAACTATGAGGAGAATGAAGCGGTGTTCAAAAACATGAAGAGCCTGAAAAGGTGTGAAAATTTTGAAGAGCTTCAAAAGCTGTCAAATATATGAGGAGCCTGAAACAATTTCAAAAATAGGAGGAGCTTGATCGTCAGAAAAATAGGAGGAGCATGAAGCGGTGTTGAAAAACTTGAAGAGCCTGAAAAGGTGTGAAAAATATGAAGAGCTTCAAAAGGTTTCAAAAATATGAGGAGCATGAAACGGTATGAAAAATAGGAGGAGCATGTAGCATTGTTCAAAAACATGGAGAACATGAAAAGGTGTGAAAAATATGAAGAGCTTCAAAAGGTGTCAAAAATATGAGGAGTATGAAACGGTCTGAAAATAGGAGGAGCATGAAGCGGTTTTGAAAAAGATGAAGAGCCTGAAAAGGTGTGAAAAATATGAAGAGCTTGAAAAAGTGTGAAAAATAGGAAAGGCTTCAAAAGGTGTGAAATACATTAGGAGCATGAAACGGACTGAAAAATAGGACGAGCATGAAACAGTGTTCAAAAACATGAAGAGCTTGAAAAGGTGTGAAAAATATGAAGAGTTTCAATGGATGTGAAATACATGAGGAGGATTAAAAGGTCTGAAAAATAGGAGGAGCATGAAGCGGTGTTGAAAAACATGAAGAGCGTGAAAACGTGTGAAAAATATGAAGAGCTTCAAAAGCTGTGAGAAATATGAAGAGCTTCAAAAGGTGTAAAAAATGAGATGAGCATGAAACGGTCTGAAAAATAGGAGGAGCATGAAACAGTGTTGAAAAAGATGAAGAGCCTGAAAAGGTGTGAAAAATATGAAGAGCTTCAAAAGTTTTTAAAAATATGAGGAGCATGAAACGGTCTGAAAAATAGGAGGAGCATGAAGCAGTGTTGAAAAAGATGAAGAGCCTGAAAAGTTGTAAAAAGAGGAGGAGCTTCAAAATGTGTCAAAAATATCAGGAGAATGAAACGGTCTGAAAAATAGGAGGAGAATGAAGCGGTGTTGAAAAACATGAAGAGCCTGAAAAGGTGTGAAAAATAGGAGGAGCTTCAAAAGGTGTCAAAAATATGAGGAGAATGAAACGGTCTGAAAAAGAGAAAGTGCATTAAGCGGTGTTTAAAAATATGAAGATCCTGAAAAGGTGTGAAAACTATGAAGAGCTTCAATAGCTGTCAAATATATGAGGAGCATGAAACTGTTTGAAAAATAGGAGGACCATGAAATGGTTTGAAAAATAGGAGGTGCATGAAACGGTGTTGAAACACATGAAGAGCCTGAAAAGGTGTGAAAAATATCAAGAGCTTCAAAAGGTTTCAAAAATATGAGGAGCATGAAACCGTCTGAAAAATAGGAGGAGCATGAAGCGGTGTTGAAAAACATGAAGAGCATGAATAGGTGTGAAAAATATGAAGAGTTTCAAAAGGTGTCAAAAATATTAGGAGCATGAAACGGTCTGAAAAATAGGAGGAGCATGAAGCGGTGTTGAAAAACATGAAGAGCCTGAAAAGGTGTGAAAAATAGGAGGAGCTTCAAAAGGTGTCAAAAATATGAGGAGCATGAAACGGTCTGAAAAATCGGAGGAGCATGAAGCGATTTTGAAAAACATGAAGAGCGTGAAAAGTAATGAAAAATATGAAGAGCTTCCAAACGTTTCAAAAATATGAGGAGCCTGAAACAATTTCAAAAATATGAGGAGCATGAAACGGTCTGAAAAATAGGAGGAGCATGAAGCAGTGTTCAAAAACATGGAGAACCTGAAAAGGTGTGAAAAATATGAAGAGCTTCAAAAGGTGTCAAAAATATGAGGAGCATGAAACGGTCTGAAAAATAGGAGGAGCACGAAACCGGGTTCAGAAACATGAAGAGCCTGAAAAGGTGTGAAAAATATGAAGAGCCTCAAAAGGTGTCAAAAATATGAGGAGCATGAAACGGTCTGAAAAATCGGAGGAGAAAGAAACGTTGTTCAAAAAAATGAAGAGACTGAAAAGGTGTGAAAAATATGAAGAGCCTCAAAACGTGTCAAAATATGAGGTGCATTCAACGTTCAGAAAAATATGAGGAGCATGAAACGGTGTTCAAAAACAAGAAGAGCCTGAAAAGGTGTGAAAAATATGAAGAGCTTCAAAAGGTGTCAAAATTATGAGGAGCATGAAACGGTCTGAAAAATAGGAGGAGAATGAAGCGGTGTTGAAAACATGAAGAGCCTGAAAACGTGTGAAAAATATGAAGAACTTCAAAAGGTGTGAAAAATATGAAGAGCTTCAAAAGTTGTCAAAAATATGAGGAGCATGAAACGTTCTGAAAAAGGAGGAGCATGAAACGGTGTTCAAAAACATGAAGAGCCTGAAAAGGTGTGAAAAATATGAAGAGCCTCAAAACCTGTCAAATACATGAGGAGTATGAAACGGTCTTAAAAATAGGAGGAGCATGAAGCAGTGTTGAATAACAAAAAGAGCCTGAAAAAGTGTGAAAAATATGAAGAGCTTCAAAACGTGTCAAAAATATGAGGAGCGAGAAACGGTCTGAAAATAGGAGGAGCATGAAGCGGTTTTGAAAAAGATGAAGAGCCTGAAAATGTGTGAAAAATAGGAAGAGCTTCAATAGATGTGAAATAAATGAGGAGCATTAAACGGTCTGAAAATAGGAGGAGCATGAAACGGTGTTCAAATACATGAAGAGCCTGAAAAGGTGTGAAAAATATGAAGAGTTTTAATGGATGTGAAATATATGAGGAGCATTAAGTGGTCGGAAAAATAGGCGGAGCATGAAGCGGTGTTGAAAAACATGAAGAGCCTGAAAAGGTGTAAAAAATATGAAGAGCTTCAATAGATGTCCAAAATATGAGTAACATGAAACAATGTGAAAAATACGAGGAGCATGAAAAGGTGTTGAAAAACATGAAGAAACTGAAAAGGTGTGAAAAATATGAAGAGCTTCAGAAGGTGTGAAATACATGAGGAGATTGAAACACTCTGAAAAATAGGAGGACCGTGAAGCGGTGTTGAAAAACATGAAGAGCCTGAAAAGGTGTAAAAAATATGAAGAGCTTCAAAAGGTGTCAAAGATATGAGGAGCATGAAGCGGTCTGAAAAATAGGAGGCGCATGAAATGGTGTTCAAAAACATGAAGAGCCTCAAAAGGTGTGAAAAATATGAAGAGCCTCAGAACGTGTCAAAAATATGAGGAGCATGAAACGTTCTTAAAAATAGGAGGATCATGAAGTGGTGTTGAAAAACATGAAGAGCCTGAAAACGTTTGAAAAATATGAAGAACTTAAAAAGGTGTGAAAAATAAGAAGAGCCTCAAAAGGTGTCAGAAATATGAGCAGCATGAAACCTTCTGAAAAAGGAGGAGCATGAAACGGTGTTCAAAAACATGAAGAGCCTGGAAAGGTGTGAAAAATATGAAGAGCCTCAAAACCTGTCAAATATATGAGGAGCATGAAACGGTCTTAAAAATAGGAGGAGCATGAAGCAGTGTTGAATAACATGAAGAGCCTGAAAAGGTGTGAAAAATATGAAGAGATTCAATGGATGTGAAATACATGAGGAGCATTAAAAGGTCTGAAAAATAGGAGGAGCATGAAACGGTGTTCAAATACATGAAGAGCCTGAAAAGGTGTGAAAAATATGAAGTGTTTGAAAAGATGTGAAATACATGAGGAGCATTAAAAGGTCTGAAAAATAGGAGGAGCAAGAAGCGGTGTTGAAAAAGATGAAGAGCCTGAAAAGTTGTTAAAAATAGGAGGAGCTTCAAAAGGTGTCAAAAATATGAGGAGAATGAAACGGTCTGAAAAATAGGAGGAGAATGAAACGGTGTTGAAAAACATGAAGAGCCTGAAATGGTGTGAAAAATAGGAGGAACTTCAAAATGTGTCAAAATATGAGGAGAATGAAACGGTCTGAAAAAGAGCAACAGCTTTAAGCGGTGTTCAAAAACATGAAGATCCTGAAAAGGTGTGAAAAGTATGAAGAGCTTCAAAAGCTGTCAAATATATGAGGAGCATGAAACTGTTTGAAAAATAGGGGGAGCATTAAACGGTCTGAAAAAGAGGAGGAGCATGAAACGGTGTTGAAAAACATGAAGAGCCTGAAAAGGTGTGAAAAATAAGAGGAGCTTCAAAAGGTGTGAATTACATGAGGAGCATGAAACGGTCTGAAAAATAGGAGGAGCACGAAGCGGTGTTCAAAAACATGAAGAGCCTGAAAAGGTGTGAAAAATATGAAGAGCTTCAAAAGGTGTGAAAAATATGAGAAGCATGAAACGGTCTGAAAAATAGGAGGAACATGAAGTGGTGTTCAAAAACATGAAGAGCCTGAAAAGGTGTGAAAAATATGAAGAGTTTCAAAAGGTGTCTAAAATATGAGGAGCATGAAACGGTCTGAAAAATAGGAGGAGCATGAAGCAGTGTTGAAAAACATGTAGAGCCTGAAAAGGTGTGAAAAATATGAAGAGATTAAAAACGTGGCAAAAATATGAGGAGCGTGAAACGGTCTGAAAATAGGAGGAGCATGAAGCGGTTTTGAAATAGGTGAAGAGCCTGAAAAGGTGTGCAAAATATGAAGAGCTTGAAAAGGTGTCAAATGTAGGAGGAACATGAAACGGTTTGAAAAATAGGAGAGGCATGAAATGGTCTGAAAAAAAGGAGGAGCATGAAACGGTGTGGAAAAACATGAAGAGCCTGAAAAGGTGTGAAAATTAGGAAGAGCTTCAAAAGGTCTGAAATACATGAGGAGCATGAAACGTTCTGAAAAAGGAGGAGCATGAAACGGTGTTCAAAAACTAGAAGAGCCTGAAAAGGTGTGAAAAATATGAAGAGCTTCAAAATGCGTCAAAAATATGAGGAGCATGAAACGGTCTAGAAAATAGGAGGAGCAAGAAACGGTGTTGAAAACCATGAAGAGCCTGAAAACGTGTCAAAAATATGAAGAGCTTCAAAACGTGTGAAAAATATGAGCATCATGAAACGGTCTGAAAAATAGGAGAGGTATGAAGCGGTGTTGAAAAACATGAAGAGCCTGAAAAGGTGTGACAAATATGAAGAACTTCAAAAGGTGTCAAAAATATGAGGAGCAGGAAATGGTCTGAAAAATAAGAGCAGCATAAAACGGTGTTCAAAGAAATGAAGAGCCTGAAAAGGTGTGAAAAATATGAAGAGCTTCAAAAGTTGTGAAATACATGAGGAGCATGAAACGGTCTGAAAAATAGGAGGAGCATGAAGCTGGGCTCAAAAACCTGAAGAGCCTGAAAAGGTGTGAAAAATATGAAGAGCTTCAAAAGCTGTCAAAAATATGAGTAGCATGAAACGGTCTGAAAAATAGGAGGAGCATGAAACGGTGTTAAAAAACATGAAATCCTGAAAAGGTGTGACAAATATGAATAGCTTCAAAAGGTGTGAAAAATATGACTAGCATGAAACGGTCTGAGAAATAGGAGGAGCATGAAGCGGTGTTCAAAAACATGAAGAGCCTGAAAAGGTGTGAAAAATATGAAGAGCCTCAAAACCTGTCAAATACATGAGGAGTATGAAACGGTCTTAAAAATAGGAGGAGCATGAAGCAGTGTTGAATAACATGAAGAGCCTGAAAAAGTGTGAAAAATATGAAGAGCTTCAAAACGTGTCAAAAATATGAGGAGAGAGAAACGGTCTGAAAATAGGAGGAGCATGAAGCGGTTTTGAAAAAGATGAAGAGCCTGAAAAGGTGTGAAAAATAGGAAGAGCTTCAATAGATGTGAAATAAATGAGGAGCATTAAACGGTCTGAAAATAGGAGGAGCATGAAACGGTGTTCAAATACATGAAGAGCCTGAAAAGGTGTGAAAAATATGAAGAGTTTCAAGGGATGTGAAATATATGAGGAGCATTAAGTGGTTGGAAAAATAGGAGGAGCATGAAGCGGTGTTGAAAAACATGAAGAGCCTGAAAAGGTGTAAAAAATATGAAGAGCTTCAATAGATGTCCAAAATATGAATAACATGAAACAATGTGAAAAATACGAGGAGCATGAAAAGGTGTTGAAAAACATGAAGAACCTGACAAGGTGTGAAAAATATGAAGAGCTTCAGAAGGTGTGAAATACATGAGGAGATTAAAACACTCTGAAAAATAGGAGAACCATTAAGCGGTGTTGAAAAACATGAAGAGCCTGAAAAGGTGTAAAAAATATGAAGAGCTTCAAAAGGTGTCAAAAATATGAGGAGCATGAAACGGTCTGAAAAAGAGGAGGAGAATGAAGCGGTGTTCAAAAACAAGAAGAGCCTGAAAAGGTGTGAAAAATATGAAGAGCTTCAAAAGGTGTCAAAATTATGAGGAGCATGAAAGGTTCTGAAAAAGGAGGAGCATGAAACGGTGTTTAAAAACATGAAAAGCCTGAAAAGGTGTGAAAAACATGAAGAGCCTGAAAAGGTGTGATAATTATGAAGAGCTTCAAAAGGTTTGAATACATGAGAAGCATGAAACGGTCTGAACAATAGGAGGAGCCTGAAGTGGTCTTCAAAAACATGAAGAGCATGAAAAATTGTGAAAAATATGAAGAGCTTCAAAAGGTGTGAAAAATATGAGTAGCATGAAACGGTCTGAAAAATATGAGGATCATGAAGTGGTGTTGAAAAACATGAAGAGTCTGAAAACGTGTGAAAAATATGAAGAACTTCAAAAGGTGTGAAAAATATGAAGAGCTTCAAAAGGTGTCAAAAATATGAGGAGCATGAAACGTTCTGAAAAAGGAGGAGCATGAAACGGTGTTCAAAAACAAGAAGAGCCTTAAAAGGTGTGAAAAATATGAAGAGCTTCAAAACGCGTCAAAAATATGAGGAGCATGAAACGGTCTAGAAAATAGGAGGAGCAAGAAACGGTGTTGAAAACCATGAAGAGCCTGAAAACGTGTCAAAAATATGAAGAGCCTGAAAAGGTGTGAAATTTATGAAGAGCTTCAAAAGGTGTGAATACATAAGGAGCATGAAACGGTCTGAACAATAGGAGGAGCCTGAAGTGGTGTTCAAAAACATGAAGAGCCTGAAAAGGTGTGAAAAATATGAAGAGCTTCAAAAGGTGTGAAAAATATGAGTAGCATGAAACGGTCTGAAAAATAGGAGAATCATGAAGTGGTGTTGAAAAACATGAAGAGCCTGAAAACGTTTGAAAAATATGAAGAACTTAAAAAGGTGTGAAAAATATGAAGAGCCTCAAAAGGTGTCAGAAATATGAGCAGCATGAAACCTTCTGAAAAAGGAGGAGAATGAAACGGTGTTCAAAAACATGAAGAGCCTGGAAAGGGGTGAAAAATATGAAGAGCCTCAAAACCTGTCAAATATATGAGGAGCATGAAACGGTCTTAAAAATAGGAGGAGCATGAAGCAGTGTTGAATAACATGAAGAGCCTGAAAAGGTGTGAAAAATATGAAGAGCTTCAAAACGTGTCAAAAATATGAGGAGCATGAAACGGTCTGAAAATAGGAGGATCATGAAGCGGTTTTGAAAAAGATGAAGAGCCTGAAAAGTTGTAAAAAATATGAAGAGCTTGAAAAGGTGTCAAAAGTATGAGGAACATGAAACGGTTTGGAAAATAGGAGGAGCATGAAACGGTCCGAAAAAAAGGAGGAGCATGAAACGGTGTGGGAAAACATGAAGAGCCTGAAAAGGTGTGAAAAATAGGGAGAGCTTCAACAGGTGTGAAATACATGAGGAGCATGAAACGGTCTGAAAAATAGGAGTAGCGTGAAACGTTTTTCAAAAATATGAAGAGCCTGTAAAGGTGTGAAAAATATGAAGTGTTTGAAAAGATGTGAAATAAATGAGGATCATTAAATGGACTGACAAATAGGAGGAGCATGAAACGGTGTTCAAATACATGAAGAGCCTGAAAAGGTGTGAAAAATATGAAGAGCTTCAATGGATGTGAAATACATGAGGAGCATTAAAAGGTCTGAAAAATAGGAGGAGCAAGAAGCGGTGTTGAAAAAGATGAAGAGCCTGAAAAGCTGTTAAAAATAGGAGGAGCTTCAAAAGGTGTCAAAAATATGAGGAGAATGAAACGGTCTGAAAAATAGCAGGAGAATGAAGCGGTGTTGAAAAACATGAAGAGCCTGAAAAGGTGTGAAAAATAGGAGGAGCTTCAAAATGTGTCAAAATATGAGGAGAATGAAACGGTCTGAAAAAGAGCAACAGCTTTAAGCGGTGTTCAAAAACATGAAGATCCTGAAAAGGTGTGAAAAGTATGAAGAGCTTCAAAAGCTGTCAAATATATGAGGAGCATGAAACTGTTTGAAAAATAGGGGGAGCATTAAACGGTCTGAAAAAGAGGAGGAGCATGAAACGGTGTTGAAAAACATGAAGAGCCTGAAAAGGTGTGAAAAATAAGAGGAGCTTCAAAAGGTGTGAATTACATGAGGAGCATGAAACGGTCTGAAAAATAGGAGGAGCACGAAGCGGTGTTCAAAAACACGAAGAGCCTGAAAAGGTGTGAAAAATATGAAGAGCTTCAAAAGGTGTGAAAAATATGAGAAGCATGAAACGGTCTGAAAAATAGGAGGAGCATGAAGTGGTGTTCAAAAACATGAAGAGCCTGAAAAGGTGTGAAAAATATGAAGAGTTTCAAAAGGTGTCTAAAATATGAGGAGCATGAAACGGTCTGAAAAATAGGAGAAGCATGAAACGGTCTGAAAAATAGGAGGAGCATGAAACGGTGTTGAAACACATGAAGAGCCTGAAAAGGTGTGAAAAATGTGAAGAGCTTCAAAAGGTTTGAAAAATATGAGGAGCATGAAACAGTCTGAAAAATAGGAGGAGCATGAAGCAGTGTTGAAAAATATGAAGAGCATGAAAAGGTGTGAAAAATATGAAGAGCTTCAAAAGGTGTCAAAAATATTAGGAGCATGAAATGGTCTGAAAAATAGGAGGAGCATGAAGCGGTGTTGAAAAACATGAAGAGCCTGAGAAGGTGTGAAAAATAGGAGGAGCTTCAAAAGGTTTCAAAAATATGAGGAGCATGAAACGGTCTGAAAAATAGGAGGAGCATGAAGCGATTTTGAAAAAGATGAAGAGCCTGAAAAGGTATGAAAAATATGAAGAGCTTCCAAACGTGTCAAAAATATGAGGACCCTGAAACAATTTCAAAAATATGTGGAGTATGAAACGGTCTGAAAAATAGGAGGAGCATGAAGCAGGGTTCAAAAACATGGAGAACCTGAAAAGGTGTGAAAAATATGAAGAGCTTCAAAAGATGTCAAAAATATGAGGAGCATGAAACGGTCTGAAAAATAGGAGGAGCATGAAAAGGTCTGAAAAAAAGGAGGAGCATGAAACAGTGTGGAAAAACATGAAGAGCCTGAAAAGGTGTGGAAAATAGGAAGAGCTTCAAAAGGTGTGAAATACATGAGGAGCATGAAACGGTCTGAAAAATAGGAGGAGCATGAAGCGGTGTTCAAAAACATGATGAGCCTGAAAATATGTGAAAAATATGAAGCGCTTGGAAAGGAGTCAGAAATATGTGAAGCATGAAACGGTCTGAAAAATAGGAGGAGCATGAAACGGTGTTTAAAAACATGAAGAGCCTGAAAAGGTATGAAAAATATGGAGAGCTTCAAAGAGCGTGAAATACATGAGGAGCATGAAACGGTCTGAAAAATAGGAGGAGCATGAAGCTGGGCTGAAAAACCTGAAGAGCCTGAAAAAGTGTGAAAAATATGAAGAGCTTCAAAAGCTGTAAATAATATGAGGAGCATGAAACGGTCTGAAAAATAGGAGGAGCATGAAACGGTGTTCAAAAACATGAAGAGCCTGAAAAGGTGTGAAAAATATGTAGAGCTTCAAAAGGTGTGAAAAATATGACTAGCAGGAAACGGTCTGAAAAATAGGAGGATCATGAAGCAGTGTTTAAACACATGAAGAGCCTGAAAAGATGTGAAAAATATGTAGAGCTTCAAAGGTGTCAAAATTGTGAGGAGCATGAAACGGTCTGAAAAATAGGAGGAGCATGAAGCAGTGTTTAAACACATGAAGAGCCTGAAAAGGTGTGAAAAATATGTAGAGCTTCAAAAGGTGTCAAAATTGTGAGGAGCATGAAACGGTCTGAAAAATAGGAGGAGCATGAAGCAGTGTTTAAACACATGAAGAGCCTGAAAAGGTGTGAAAAATATGTAGAGCTTCAAAAGGTGTCAAAATTGTGAGGAGCATGAAACGGTCTGAAAAATAGGAGAAGCATGAAGCGGTGGTGAAAAACATGAAGAGCCTGAATAGGTGTGAAAAAAATGAAGATCTTCAAAATGTGTAAAAAATATGAGTTGCATGAAACGGTCTGAAAAATAGGAGCAGCATGAAGCGGTGGTCAAAAATATTAAGAGCCTGAAAAGGTGTGAAAAATATGAAGAGTTTTAATGGATGTGAAATATATGAGGAGCATTAAGTGGTCGGAAAAATAGGCGGAGCATGAAGCGGTGTTGAAAAACATGAAGAGCCTGAAAAGGTGTAAAAAATATGAAGAGCTTCAATAGATGTCCAAAATATGAGTAACATGAAACAATGTGAAAAATACGAGGAGCATGAAAAGGTGTTGAAAAACATGAAGAAACTGAAAAGGTGTGAAAAATATGAAGAGCTTCAGAAGGTGTGAAATACATGAGGAGATTGAAACACTCTGAAAAATAGGAGGACCGTGAAGCGGTGTTGAAAAACATGAAGAGCCTGAAAAAGTGTAAAAAATATGAAGAGCTTCAAAAGGTGTCAAAGATATGAGGAGCATGAAGCGGTCTGAAAAATAGGAGGCGCATGAAATGGTGTTCAAAAACATGAAGAGCCTCAAAAGGTGTGAAAAATATGAAGAGCCTCAGAACGTGTCAAAAATATGAGGAGCATGAAACGTTCTTAAAAATAGGAGGATCATGAAGTGGTGTTGAAAAACATGAAGAGCCTGAAAACGTTTGAAAAATATGAAGAACTTAAAAAGGTGTGAAAAATAAGAAGAGCCTCAAAAGGTGTCAGAAATATGAGCAGCATGAAACCTTCTGAAAAAGGAGGAGCATGAAACGGTGTTCAAAAACATGAAGAGCCTGGAAAGGTGTGAAAAATATGAAGAGCCTCAAAACCTGTCAAATATATGAGGAGCATGAAACGGTCTTAAAAATAGGAGGAGCATGAAGCAGTGTTGAATAACATGAAGAGCCTGAAAAGGTGTGAAAAATATGAAGAGATTCAATGGATGTGAAATACATGAGGAGCATTAAAAGGTCTGAAAAATAGGAGGAGCATGAAACGGTGTTCAAATACATGAAGAGCCTGAAAAGGTGTGAAAAATATGAAGTGTTTGAAAAGATGTGAAATACATGAGGAGCATTAAAAGGTCTGAAAAATAGGAGGAGCAAGAAGCGGTGTTGAAAAAGATGAAGAGCCTGAAAAGTTGTTAAAAATAGGAGGAGCTTCAAAAGGTGTCAAAAATATGAGGAGAATGAAACGGTCTGAAAAATAGGAGGAGAATGAAACGGTGTTGAAAAACATGAAGAGCCTGAAATGGTGTGAAAAATAGGAGGAACTTCAAAATGTGTCAAAATATGAGGAGAATGAAACGGTCTGAAAAAGAGCAACAGCTTTAAGCGGTGTTCAAAAACATGAAGATCCTGAAAAGGTGTGAAAAGTATGAAGAGCTTCAAAAGCTGTCAAATATATGAGGAGCATGAAACTGTTTGAAAAATAGGGGGAGCATTAAACGGTCTGAAAAAGAGGAGGAGCATGAAACGGTGTTGAAAAACATGAAGAGCCTGAAAAGGTGTGAAAAATAAGAGGAGCTTCAAAAGGTGTGAATTACATGAGGAGCATGAAACGGTCTGAAAAATAGGAGGAGCACGAAGCGGTGTTCAAAAACATGAAGAGCCTGAAAAGGTGTGAAAAATATGAAGAGCTTCAAAAGGTGTGAAAAATATGAGAAGCATGAAACGGTCTGAAAAATAGGAGGAACATGAAGTGGTGTTCAAAAACATGAAGAGCCTGAAAAGGTGTGAAAAATATGAAGAGTTTCAAAAGGTGTCTAAAATATGAGGAGCATGAAACGGTCTGAAAAATAGGAGGAGCATGAAGCAGTGTTGAAAAACATGTAGAGCCTGAAAAGGTGTGAAAAATATGAAGAGATTAAAAACGTGGCAAAAATATGAGGAGCGTGAAACGGTCTGAAAATAGGAGGAGCATGAAGCGGTTTTGAAATAGGTGAAGAGCCTGAAAAGGTGTGCAAAATATGAAGAGCTTGAAAAGGTGTCAAATGTAGGAGGAACATGAAACGGTTTGAAAAATAGGAGAGGCATGAAATGGTCTGAAAAAAAGGAGGAGCATGAAACGGTGTGGAAAAACATGAAGAGCCTGAAAAGGTGTGAAAATTAGGAAGAGCTTCAAAAGGTCTGAAATACATGAGGAGCATGAAACGTTCTGAAAAAGGAGGAGCATGAAACGGTGTTCAAAAACTAGAAGAGCCTGAAAAGGTGTGAAAAATATGAAGAGCTTCAAAATGCGTCAAAAATATGAGGAGCATGAAACGGTCTAGAAAATAGGAGGAGCAAGAAACGGTGTTGAAAACCATGAAGAGCCTGAAAACGTGTCAAAAATATGAAGAGCTTCAAAACGTGTGAAAAATATGAGCATCATGAAACGGTCTGAAAAATAGGAGAGGTATGAAGCGGTGTTGAAAAACATGAAGAGCCTGAAAAGGTGTGACAAATATGAAGAACTTCAAAAGGTGTCAAAAATATGAGGAGCAGGAAATGGTCTGAAAAATAAGAGCAGCATAAAACGGTGTTCAAAGAAATGAAGAGCCTGAAAAGGTGTGAAAAATATGAAGAGCTTCAAAAGTTGTGAAATACATGAGGAGCATGAAACGGTCTGAAAAATAGGAGGAGCATGAAGCTGGGCTCAAAAACCTGAAGAGCCTGAAAAGGTGTGAAAAATATGAAGAGCTTCAAAAGCTGTCAAAAATATGAGTAGCATGAAACGGTCTGAAAAATAGGAGGAGCATGAAACGGTGTTAAAAAACATGAAATCCTGAAAAGGTGTGACAAATATGAATAGCTTCAAAAGGTGTGAAAAATATGACTAGCATGAAACGGTCTGAGAAATAGGAGGAGCATGAAGCGGTGTTCAAAAACATGAAGAGCCTGAAAAGGTGTGAAAAATATGAAGAGCCTCAAAACCTGTCAAATATATGAGGAGTATGAAACGGTCTTAAAAATAGGAGGAGCATGAAGCAGTGTTGAATAACATGAAGAGCCTGAAAAAGTGTGAAAAATATGAAGAGCTTCAAAACGTGTCAAAAATATGAGGAGAGAGAAACGGTCTGAAAATAGGAGGAGCATGAAGCGGTTTTGAAAAAGATGAAGAGCCTGAAAAGGTGTGAAAAATAGGAAGAGCTTCAATAGATGTGAAATAAATGAGGAGCATTAAACGGTCTGAAAATAGGAGGAGCATGAAACGGTGTTCAAATACATGAAGAGCCTGAAAAGGTGTGAAAAATATGAAGAGTTTCAAGGGATGTGAAATATATGAGGAGCATTAAGTGGTTGGAAAAATAGGAGGAGCATGAAGCGGTGTTGAAAAACATGAAGAGCCTGAAAAGGTGTAAAAAATATGAAGAGCTTCAATAGATGTCCAAAATATGAATAACATGAAACAATGTGAAAAATACGAGGAGCATGAAAAGGTGTTGAAAAACATGAAGAACCTGACAAGGTGTGAAAAATATGAAGAGCTTCAGAAGGTGTGAAATACATGAGGAGATTAAAACACTCTGAAAAATAGGAGAACCATTAAGTGGTGTTGAAAAACATGAAGAGCCTGAAAAGGTGTAAAAAATATGAAGAGCTTCAAAAGGTGTCAAAAATATGAGGAGCATGAAACGGTCTGAAAAAGAGGAGGAGAATGAAGCGGTGTTCAAAAACAAGAAGAGCCTGAAAAGGTGTGAAAAATATGAAGAGCTTCAAAAGGTGTCAAAATTATGAGGAGCATGAAAGGTTCTGAAAAAGGAGGAGCATGAAACGGTGTTTAAAAACATGAAAAGCCTGAAAAGGTGTGAAAAACATGAAGAGCCTGAAAAGGTGTGATAATTATGAAGAGCTTCAAAAGGTTTGAATACATGAGAAGCATGAAACGGTCTGACCAATAGGAGGAGCCTGAAGTGGTCTTCAAAAACATGAAGAGCATGAAAAATTGTGAAAAATATGAAGAGCTTCAAAAGGTGTGAAAAATATGAGTAGCATGAAACGGTCTGAAAAATATGAGGATCATGAAGTGGTGTTGAAAAACATGAAGAGTCTGAAAACGTGTGAAAAATATGAAGAACTTCAAAAGGTGTGAAAAATATGAAGAGCTTCAAAAGGTGTCAAAAATATGAGGAGCATGAAACGTTCTGAAAAAGGAGGAGCATGAAACGGTGTTCAAAAACAAGAAGAGCCTTAAAAGGTGTGAAAAATATGAAGAGCTTCAAAACGCGTCAAAAATATGAGGAGCATGAAACGGTCTAGAAAATAGGAGGAGCAAGAAACGGTGTTGAAAACCATGAAGAGCCTGAAAACGTGTCAAAAATATGAAGAGCCTGAAAAGGTGTGAAATTTATGAAGAGCTTCAAAAGGTGTGAATACATAAGGAGCATGAAACGGTCTGAACAATAGGAGGAGCCTGAAGTGGTGTTCAAAAACATGAAGAGCCTGAAAAGGTGTGAAAAATATGAAGAGCTTCAAAAGGTGTGAAAAATATGAGTAGCATGAAACGGTCTGAAAAATAGGAGAATCATGAAGTGGTGTTGAAAAACATGAAGAGCCTGAAAACGTTTGAAAAATATGAAGAACTTAAAAAGGTGTGAAAAATATGAAGAGCCTCAAAAGGTGTCAGAAATATGAGCAGCATGAAACCTTCTGAAAAAGGAGGAGAATGAAACGGTGTTCAAAAACATGAAGAGCCTGGAAAGGGGTGAAAAATATGAAGAGCCTCAAAACCTGTCAAATATATGAGGAGCATGAAACGGTCTTAAAAATAGGAGGAGCATGAAGCAGTGTTGAATAACATGAAGAGCCTGAAAAGGTGTGAAAAATATGAAGAGCTTCAAAACGTGTCAAAAATATGAGGAGCATGAAACGGTCTGAAAATAGGAGGATCATGAAGCGGTTTTGAAAAAGATGAAGAGCCTGAAAAGTTGTAAAAAATATGAAGAGCTTGAAAAGGTGTCAAAAGTATGAGGAACATGAAACGGTTTGGAAAATAGGAGGAGCATGAAACGGTCCGAAAAAAAGGAGGAGCATGAAACGGTGTGGGAAAACATGAAGAGCCTGAAAAGGTGTGAAAAATAGGGAGAGCTTCAACAGGTGTGAAATACATGAGGAGCATGAAACGGTCTGAAAAATAGGAGTAGCGTGAAACGTTTTTCAAAAATATGAAGAGCCTGTAAAGGTGTGAAAAATATGAAGTGTTTGAAAAGATGTGAAATAAATGAGGATCATTAAATGGACTGACAAATAGGAGGAGCATGAAACGGTGTTCAAATACATGAAGAGCCTGAAAAGGTGTGAAAAATATGAAGAGCTTCAATGGATGTGAAATACATGAGGAGCATTAAAAGGTCTGAAAAATAGGAGGAGCAAGAAGCGGTGTTGAAAAAGATGAAGAGCCTGAAAAGCTGTTAAAAATAGGAGGAGCTTCAAAAGGTGTCAAAAATATGAGGAGAATGAAACGGTCTGAAAAATAGCAGGAGAATGAAGCGGTGTTGAAAAACATGAAGAGCCTGAAAAGGTGTGAAAAATAGGAGGAGCTTCAAAATGTGTCAAAATATGAGGAGAATGAAACGGTCTGAAAAAGAGCAACAGCTTTAAGCGGTGTTCAAAAACATGAAGATCCTGAAAAGGTGTGAAAAGTATGAAGAGCTTCAAAAGCTGTCAAATATATGAGGAGCATGAAACTGTTTGAAAAATAGGGGGAGCATTAAACGGTCTGAAAAAGAGGAGGAGCATGAAACGGTGTTGAAAAACATGAAGAGCCTGAAAAGGTGTGAAAAATAAGAGGAGCTTCAAAAGGTGTGAATTACATGAGGAGCATGAAACGGTCTGAAAAATAGGAGGAGCACGAAGCGGTGTTCAAAAACACGAAGAGCCTGAAAAGGTGTGAAAAATATGAAGAGCTTCAAAAGGTGTGAAAAATATGAGAAGCATGAAACGGTCTGAAAAATAGGAGGAGCATGAAGTGGTGTTCAAAAACATGAAGAGCCTGAAAAGGTGTGAAAAATATGAAGAGTTTCAAAAGGTGTCTAAAATATGAGGAGCATGAAACGGTCTGAAAAATAGGAGAAGCATGAAACGGTCTGAAAAATAGGAGGAGCATGAAACGGTGTTGAAACACATGAAGAGCCTGAAAAGGTGTGAAAAATGTGAAGAGCTTCAAAAGGTTTGAAAAATATGAGGAGCATGAAACAGTCTGAAAAATAGGAGGAGCATGAAGCAGTGTTGAAAAATATGAAGAGCATGAAAAGGTGTGAAAAATATGAAGAGCTTCAAAAGGTGTCAAAAATATTAGGAGCATGAAATGGTCTGAAAAATAGGAGGAGCATGAAGCGGTGTTGAAAAACATGAAGAGCCTGAGAAGGTGTGAAAAATAGGAGGAGCTTCAAAAGGTTTCAAAAATATGAGGAGCATGAAACGGTCTGAAAAATAGGAGGAGCATGAAGCGATTTTGAAAAAGATGAAGAGCCTGAAAAGGTATGAAAAATATGAAGAGCTTCCAAACGTGTCAAAAATATGAGGACCCTGAAACAATTTCAAAAATATGTGGAGTATGAAACGGTCTGAAAAATAGGAGGAGCATGAAGCAGGGTTCAAAAACATGGAGAACCTGAAAAGGTGTGAAAAATATGAAGAGCTTCAAAAGATGTCAAAAATATGAGGAGCATGAAACGGTCTGAAAAATAGGAGGAGCATGAAAAGGTCTGAAAAAAAGGAGGAGCATGAAACAGTGTGGAAAAACATGAAGAGCCTGAAAAGGTGTGGAAAATAGGAAGAGCTTCAAAAGGTGTGAAATACATGAGGAGCATGAAACGGTCTGAAAAATAGGAGGAGCATGAAGCGGTGTTCAAAAACATGATGAGCCTGAAAATATGTGAAAAATATGAAGCGCTTGGAAAGGAGTCAGAAATATGTGAAGCATGAAACGGTCTGAAAAATAGGAGGAGCATGAAACGGTGTTTAAAAACATGAAGAGCCTGAAAAGGTATGAAAAATATGGAGAGCTTCAAAGAGCGTGAAATACATGAGGAGCATGAAACGGTCTGAAAAATAGGAGGAGCATGAAGCTGGGCTGAAAAACCTGAAGAGCCTGAAAAAGTGTGAAAAATATGAAGAGCTTCAAAAGCTGTAAATAATATGAGGAGCATGAAACGGTCTGAAAAATAGGAGGAGCATGAAACGGTGTTCAAAAACATGAAGAGCCTGAAAAGGTGTGAAAAATATGTAGAGCTTCAAAAGGTGTGAAAAATATGACTAGCAGGAAACGGTCTGAAAAATAGGAGGATCATGAAGCAGTGTTTAAACACATGAAGAGCCTGAAAAGATGTGAAAAATATGTAGAGCTTCAAAGGTGTCAAAATTGTGAGGAGCATGAAACGGTCTGAAAAATAGGAGGAGCATGAAGCAGTGTTTAAACACATGAAGAGCCTGAAAAGGTGTGAAAAATATGTAGAGCTTCAAAAGGTGTCAAAATTGTGAGGAGCATGAAACGGTCTGAAAAATAGGAGGAGCATGAAGCAGTGTTTAAACACATGAAGAGCCTGAAAAGGTGTGAAAAATATGTAGAGCTTCAAAAGGTGTCAAAATTGTGAGGAGCATGAAACGGTCTGAAAAATAGGAGAAGCATGAAGCGGTGGTGAAAAACATGAAGAGCCTGAATAGGTGTGAAAAAAATGAAGATCTTCAAAATGTGTAAAAAATATGAGTTGCATGAAACGGTCTGAAAAATAGGAGCAGCATGAAGCGGTGGTCAAAAATATTAAGAGCCTGAAAAGGTGTGAAAATTATGAAGAGCTTCAAAACGTGTCAAAATATGAGGAGCATGAAACAGTCTGAAATGTAGGAGGAGAGTGAAGCGGTGTTTAAAAACATGAAGAGCCTGAAAAGGTGTCAAAAATATGAGGAGCTTCAAAAGGTGTCAAAAATATGAGAAGCATGTAACAGTCTGAAAAATAGGAGGAGCATGAAACGGTTTTGAAAAAGATGAAGAGCATAAAAAGGTGTGAACAATGTGAAGACCTTCAAATGGTGTAAAAATATGAAAAGCATGAAAAGGTCCGAAAAATAGGAGGAGCAAGAAGCTGTGTTGAAAAAAATGAAGACCCTGCCCCAGAGTTAGCAGAAGGAAAGAAATCTTAAAAATCAGGGCAGAAATAAATGCAAAAGAAACTAAAGAGACCATAGCAAAAATCAACAAAGCTAAAAGCTGGTTTTTTGAAAAAATAAACAAAATTGACAAACCATTAGCAAGACTCATTAAGAAACAAAGAGAGAAAAACCAAATTAACAAAATTAGAAATGAAAATGGAGAGATCACAACAGACAACACTGAAATACAAAGGATCATAAGAGACTACTACCAGCAGCTCTATGCCAATAAAATGGACAACTTGGATGAAATGGACAAATTCTTAGAAAAGTATAACTTTCCAAAACTGAACCAGGAAGAAATAGAAGATCTTAACAGACCCATCACAAGCAAGGAAATCGAAACTGTCATCAAAAATCTTCCAGCAAACAAAAGCCCAGGACCAGATGGCTTCACAGCTGAATTCTACCAAAAATTTAGAGAAGAGCTAACACCTATCTTACTCAAACTCTTCCAGAAAATTGCAGAAGAAGGTAAGCTTCCAAACTCATTCTATGAGGCCACCATCACCCTAATTCCAAAACCAGACAAAGATGCCACAAAAAAAGAAAACTCCAGGCCAATATCACTGATGAACCTAGATGCAAAAATCCTTAACAAAATTCTAGCAAACAGAATCCAACAACATATTAAAAAAATCATACACCATGACCAAGTGGGCTTTATCCCAGGAATGCAAGGATTCTTTAATATCCGCAAATCAATCAATGTAATACACCACATTAACAAATTGAAAGATAAAAACCATATGATTATCTCAATAGATGCAGAGAAAGCCTTTGACAAAATTCAACACTCATTTATGATTAAAACTCTCCAAAAAGCAGGAATAGAAGGAACATACCTCAACATAATAAAAGCTATATATGACAAACCCACAGCAAGCATCACCCTCAATGGTGAAAAATTGAAGGCATTTCCCCTGAAATCAGGAACAAGACAAGGGTGCCCACTCTCACCACTACTATTCAACATAGTGTTGGAAGTGCTGGCCACAGCAATCAGAGCAGAAAAAGAAGTAAAAGGAATCCAGATAGGAAAAGAAGAAGTAAAACTCTCACTGTTTGCAGATGACATGATCCTCTACATAGAAAACCCTAAAGACTCTACCAGAAAATTACTAGAGCTAATCAATGAATATAGTAAAGTTGCAGGATAGAAAATTAACACACAGAAATCCCTTGCATTCCTATATACTAACAATGAAAAAACAGACAGAGAAATTAAGGAAACAATACCATTCACCATTGCAACAAAAAGAATAAAATACTTAGGAGTATATCTACCTAAAGAAACAAAGGACCTATACATAGAAAACTATAAAACACTGATGAAAGAAATCAAAGAGGACACAAACAGATGGAGAAACATACCGTGTTCGTAGATTGGAAGAATTAATATTGTCAAAATGGCTATTCTACCCAAAGCAGTCTATAGATTCAATGCAATCCCTATCAAGCTACCAACGGTATTTTTCACAGAACTAGACCAAAGAATTTCACAATTTGTATGGAAATACAAAAAACCTCGAATAGCCAAAGTAATCTTGAGAAAGAAGAATGGAACTGGAGGAATCAACCTGCCTGACTTCAGACTCTACTACAAAGCCACAGTCATCAAGACAGTATGGTACTGGCACAAAGACAGAAATATAGATCAATGGAACAGAATAGAAAGCCCAAAGATAAATCCATGAACCTATGGACACCTTATTTTTGACAAAGGAGGCAAGGATATACAATGGAAAAAAGACAACCTCTTTAACAAGTGGTGCTGGGAAAACTGGTCAACCACTTGTAAAAGAATGAAACTAGAACACTTTCTAACACCATACACAAAAATAAACTCAAAATCGATGAAAGAACTAAATGTAAGACCAGAAACTATAAAACTCCTAGAGGAGAACATAGGCAAAACACTCTCCGACATAAATCAAAGCAAGATCCTCTATGACCCACCTCCCAGAATATTGGAAATAAAAGCAAAACTAAACAAATCGGACCTAATGAAACTTAAAAGCTTTTGCACTACAAAGGAAACTATAAGTAAGGTGAAAAGACAGCCCTCAGATTGGGAGAAAATAATAGCAAATGAAGAAACAGAAAAAGGATTAATCTCAAAAATATACAAGCAACTCCTGCAGCTCAATTCCAGAAAAATAAATGACCCAATCAAAAAATGGGCCAAAGAACTAAACAGACATTTCTCCAAAGAAGACATACAGATGGCTAACAAACACATGAAAAGATGCTCAACATCACTCATTATTAGAGAAATGCAAATCAAAACCACAATGAGGTACCATTACACGCCAGTCAGGATGGCTGCGATCCAAAAGTCTACAAGCAATAAATGCTGGAGAGGATGTGGAGAAAAGGGAACCCTCTTACACTGTTGGTGGGAATGCAAACTAGTCCAGCCGCTATGGAAAACAGTGTGGAGATTTCTTAAAAAACTGGAAATAGAACTGCCATATGACCCAGCAATCCCACTTCTGGGCATACACACTGAGGAAACCAGATCTGAAAGAGACACGTGTACCCCAATGTTCATCGCAGCACTGTTTATAATAGCCAGGACATGGAAGCAACCTAGATGCCCATCAGCAGATGAATGGATAAGGAAGCTGTGGTACATATACACCATGGAATATTACTCAGCCATGAAAAAGAATTCATTTGAACCAGTCCTAATGAGATGGATGAAGCTGGAGCCCATTATACAGAGTGAAGTAAGCCAGAAAGATAAAGAACATTACAGCATACTGACACATGTATATGGAATTTAGAAAGGTGATAACGATAACCCTATATGCAGAACAGAAAAAGAGACACAGAAACACAGAACAGACTTTTGAACTTTGTGGGAGAATGTGAGGGTGGGATATTTCAAAAGAACAGCATGTATACTATCTATGGTGAAACAGATCACCAGCCCAGGTGGGATGCACAAGACAAGTGCTCGGGCCTGGTGCACTGGGAAGACCCAGAGGAATCGGGTGGAGAGGGAGGTGGGAGGGGGGATCGGGATTGGGAATTCATGTAAATCCATGGCTGATTCATAGCAATGTATGACAAAACCCACTGGGGAAAAAAATAATAATAATAAAAATTAAAAAAGAAAAAAAGAAAAAAAAAATGAAGACCCTGAAAAGGTGTGAAAAATATGAAGAGCTTCAAAATTTGTCAAAAATATGAGGAGCATGAAACAGTCTGAAAAATTGGAGGAGGATGAAACGGTGTTCCAAAACATGAAGAGCCAGAAAAGCTGTGAAAAATATGAAGAGCTTCAAAAGGTGTCAAAAATATGAGGAGCTTGAAACATTCTGAAAAATAGGATGAGCATGAAATGGTTCTGAAGAAGATGAAGAGCATGAAAAGGTGTGAAATATATGAAGAGCTTCAAAAGGTGTCAAATATATGAGGAGCATGAAACGGTCTGAAATATAGGAGGAGCATGAAGCGGTGTTCAAAAACATGAAGAGCCTGAAAAGGTGTGAAATATATGAAGAGCTTCAGAATGTGTAATAAATATGAGGAGCATGAAACGGTCTGAAAAATAGGACGAGCATGAAGCTGTGATCAGAAACATGAAGAGCCAGAAATGGTTTGAATAATATGAAGAGCTTCAATAGGTGTCAAAAATATGAGGAGCATGAAACAGTCTGAAAAATAGGAGGAGAATAAAGCGGTGTTCAAAAACATGAAGAGCCTGAATTGGTGTGAAAAATATGAGGAGCATGAAACGGTCTGAAAAATAGGAGGAACATGAAACGGTGTTGAAAACATGAAGAGCCTCAAAACGTGTGAAAAATATGCAGAGCTTAAAAAGGTGTCAACAATATGAGGAGCATGAAACGGTCTGAAAAATAGGAGGAGCATGAAACTTTGTTCAAAAACATGAAGAACCTGAAAAGGTGTGAAAAATATGAAGAGCTTCAAAAGGTGTCAAAAATATGAAGAGTTTCAAAATGTGTCAAATATATGAGGAGCATGAAATGGTCTGAAAAATAGGAGGAGCATGAAAAGGTGTTGAAAAACATGAAGAGCCTGAAATGGTGAGAAAAATATGACGAGCATGAAACGGTCTGAAATATAGGAGGAGCATGAAGTGGTGTTGAAAAACATGAAGAGCCTGTAAAGGTGTGAAAAAAATGAAGAGCCAAAAAATGTGTTAAATATATGAACAGCCTCAAAAGGTGTTAATAATATGAATAGCTTCAAAAGGTTCAAAAATATGAGGAGCATGAAACGGTCTGAAAAATAGGAGGAGCATGAAACGGTGATGAAACACATGAAGAACGGGAAAAGGTGTGAAATATGAAGAGCTTCAAAACGTGTAAAAAATATGAAGAGTTTCAAAAGGTGTGAAAAATATGAGGAGCATGAAGCGGTGTTCAAAATTTGAAGATACTGAAAAGGTGTGAAAAATATGAAGAGCTTCAAAAGGTATGAAAAATATGAGGAGCATGAAACGGTGTTGAAATACATGAAGAGCGTGAAAAGGTGTGAAATCTATGAAGAGCCTCAAAATGTTCGAAAAATATGAAGAGTTTCAAAAGGTGTCAAAAATATGAGGAGCATGAAACCATCTGAAAAACAGGGGGATCATGAAACGGTATTGAAAAACATGAAGAGCCTGAAAAGTTGTGAAAAATATGAAGAACTTCAAAAGGTGTCAAAATATGAGGAGCATGAAACAGTTTGAAAAATAGGAGGAGCATGAAGCGGTCTGAAAAATAGTAAGAGTATGAGGCGGTGTGAAAAATATGAATAGCTTCAAAATATGTCAAAAATATGAGGAGGATGAAACGGTTTGAAAAATAGGAGGAGCATGAAAAGATGTTGAAAACATGAAAAGCCTGAAAAGGTGTGAAATTTATGAAGAGCTTCAAAATGTGTCAAAAATATTAGGAGCAAGAAACGGTCTGAAAAATAGCAGGAGCATGAAGTGGTATTGAAAAACATGAAGACACTGAAAAGGTGTGAAAAATATGAAGAGCCAGAAAAGATGTTAAAAATATGAAGAGCCTCAAAAGGTGTTAAAAATATGAAAAGCTTCAAAAGGTTCAAAAATATGAGGAGCATGAAATGGTCTGAAAAATAAGAGGAGCATGAAAGGGTGTTGAAACACATGAAGATAGTGAAAAGGTGTGAAATATATGAAGAGCCTCAAAATGTGTGAAAAATATGAAGAGTTTCAAAAGGTGTGAAAAACATGAGGAGCATGAAGCGGTGTTCAAAATTTGAAGATACTGAAAAGATGTGAAAAATATGAAGAGCTTCAAAATTTCTCAAAAATATGAGGAGCATGAAACAGTCTGATAAATAGGACGAGCATGAAACGGTGTTCAAAAACATGAAGAGACTGGAAAGGTGTGAAAAATATGAAGAGCCTCAAAACGTGTCAAAAATATGAGGAGCATGAAATGGTGTGAAAAATTGGAGGAGCTTGAAGCAGTGTTGAAAAACAAGAAATGCGTGAAAACCTGAGAAAAATATGAAGAGCCTCAAAAGGTGTCAAAAATTTGAAGAGCTTCAAAAGGTGTAAGAATGAGATGAGCATGAATACGTCTGAAAAACAGGAGGAACATGAAGTGGTGTTGAAAAACATGAAGAGCCTGAAAAGGATTGAAAAATATGAAGAGCTTCAATAGGTGTCAAAAATATGAGGAGCATGAATCGGTCTGAAAAACAGGAGGAGCATGAACCGGTGTTAAAAAATATGAAAAGCCTGAAAAGGAGTGAAATATATGAAGAGCTTCAAAAGGTGTCAAAAATATGAGGAGCATGAAACGGTCTGAAAAATAGGAGGAGCATGAAGCGGTGGTGAAAAACATGAAGAGCCTGAAAAGGTGTCAAAAATATGAGGAGCATGAAACGGTCTGAAAAATAGGAGGAGCATGAAGCGGTGTTGAAAAACAAGAAGAGCCTAGAAAGGTGTGAAAAATATGAAGAGCTTCAAAAGGTGTCAAAAATATGAGGAGCATGAAACGTTCTGAAAAAGGAATAGCATGAAATGGTGTTCAAAAACATGAAGAGCCTGGAAAGGTTTGAAAAATATGAAGAGCTTCAAAAGGTGTCAAAAATATGAGGAGCAAGAAACAGTTTGAAAAAGAGGAGGACCATGAAGCAGTGTTGAAAAACATGACGAGCCTGAAAACCTGTGAAAAATATGAAGAGCTTCAAAAGGTGTTAAAAATATGAGGAGCACGAAACGTTCTGAAAAAGGAGTAGCAGGAAATGGTGTTCAAAAACATGAAGAGCCTGTAAAGGTGTGAAAAATATGAAGAGCTTCAAAAGATGTCAAAAATATGGGAGCATGAAACGGTCTGAAAAATAGGAGGAGCATTTAAGGGTGTTGAAAAACTTGAAGAGCCTGAAAAGGTGTGAAAAAATGAAGAGCTTCAAAAGATGTCAAAAATATGAGGAGCATGAAACTTTCTGAAAAATCGGAGGAGCATGAGGCGGTGTTCAAAAACATGAAGAGCCTGGAAAGGTGTGAGAAATATGAAGAGCTTCAAAAAGTGTGAAAAATATGAGGAGCATGAAATGGTGTTGAAAGACATGAAGAGCATGAAAAGGTGTGAAATATATGAAGAGCCTCAAAATGTGTGAAAAATATGAAGAGTTTCAAAAGGTGTGAAAAATATGAGGAACATGAAGCGGTGTTCAAAACTTGAAGATACTGAAAAAGTGTGAAAAATATGAAGAGCTTCAAAATGTGTCAAAAGTAGGAGGAGCATGAAACGGTCTGAAAAATAGGAGGAGCATGAAGTGGTGTTGAAAATCATTAAGAGCCTGAAAAGGTGTGAAAATTATGAAGAGCTTCAAAAGGTGTGATAAATATGAGGAGCATGAAATGATGTTGAAAGACATGAAGAGCGTGAAAAGGTGTGAAATATATGAAGAGCCTCAAAATGTGTGAAAAATATGAAGAGTTTCAAAAGGTGTGAAAAATATGAGGAACATGAAGCGGTGTTCAAAACTTGAAGATACTGAAAAGGTGCGAAAAATATGAAGAGCTTCAAAATGTGTCAAAAGTAGGAGGAGCATGAAACGGTCTGAAAAATAGGAGGAGCATGAAGTGGTGTTGAAAATCATTAAGAGCCTGAAAAGGTGTGAAAAATATGAAGAGCCAGAAAAGGTGTTAATAATATGAAGAGCCTCAAAACGTGTTAAAAATATGAAGAGCTTCAAGAGGTTCAAAAATATGAGGAGCACGATACGGTCTGAAAAGTAGAAGGAGCATGAAAGGGTGTTCAAAAACATGAAGAGCCTGAAAAGTAGTGAAAAATATGAAGAGGTTCAAAATGTGTCAAAAGTAGGAGGAGCATGAAACGGTCTGAAAAATAGGAGGAGCATGAAGTGGTGTTGAAAATCATTAAGAGCCTGAAAAGGTGTGAAAAATATGAAGAGCCAGAAAAGGTGTTAATAATATGAAGAGCCTCAAAACGTGTTAAAAATATGAAGAGCTTCAAGAGGTTCAAAAATATGAGGAGCACGATACGGTCTGAAAAGTAGAAGGAGCATGAAAGGGTGTTCAAAAACATGAAGAGCCTGAAAAGTAGTGAAAAATATGAAGAGGTTCAAAAGGTGTCAAAAATAAGAGGAGCATGAAACGTTCTGAAAAATAGGAGGAGCATGAAGTGGTGTTGAAAAACATGAAGAGCCTGAAAAGGTGTGAAAAATATGAAGAGCTTCATAATTTCTAAAGAGTATGAGGAACATGAGACAGTCTGATAAATAGGAGGAGCATGAAGCGGAGTTGAAAAACATGAATAACCTGAAAATGTGTGAAATATTTGAAGAGCTTCAAAAGGTGTCAAAAATATGAGGAGCATGAAACAGTCTGAAAAATAGGAGGAGCATGAAGTGGTGTTGAAAAACATGAAGAGCCTGAAAAGTTGTGAAAAATATGAAAAGCCAGAAAAGATGTTAAAAATATGAAGAGCCTCAAAAGGGGTTAAAAATATGAAGAGCTTCAAAAGGTTCAAATATATGAGGAGAATGAAACGGTCTGAAAAATAGGAGGAGCATGAAAGTGTGTTGAAACACATGAAGAGCTTGAAAAGGTGTGAAATACATGAAGAGCTTGAAAATGTGTGAAAAATATGAAGAGTTTCAAATGCTGTGAAAAATATGAGGAGCATGAAGCGGTGCTCAAAATTTAAAGATACTGAAAAGGTGTGAAATATATGAAGAGCTGCAAAAAGTGTGAAAAATATGAAGACTTTCAAAAGGTGTGAAAAATATGAGGAGCATGAAACGGTGTTGAAACACATGAAGAGCTTGAAAAGGTGTGAAATATATTAAGAGCCTCAAAAAGTGTGAAAAATATGAAGAGTTTCAAAAGGTGTGAAAAATATAAGGAACATGAAGCGGTGTTCAAAACTTGAAGATACTGAAAAGGGGTGAAAAATATGAAGAGCTTCAAAATGTGTCAAACATATGAGGAGGATGAAACGGTCTGAAAAATAGGAGGAGCATGAAGTGGTGTTGAAAAACATGAAGAGCCTGAAATGGTGTGAAAAATATGAAGAGCCAGAAAAGGTGTTAAATATATGAAGAGCTTCATAATGTGTGAAAAATATGAGGAGCATGAAATGGTGTTGAAAGACATGAAGAGCATGAAAAGGTGTGAAATATATGAAGAGCCTCAAAATGTGTGAAAAATATGAAGAGTTTCAAAAGGTGTGAAAAATATGAGGAACATGAAGCGGTGTTCAAAACTTGAAGATACTGAAAAGGTGTGAAAAATATGAAGAGCTTCAAAATGTGTCAAAAGTAGGAGGAGCATGAAACGGTCTGAAAAATAGGAGGAGCATGAAGTGGTGTTGAAAATCATTAAGAGCCTGAAAAGGTGTGAAAATTATGAAGAGCTTCAAAAGGTGTGAAAAATATGAGGAGCATGAAATGATGTTGAAAGACATGAAGAGCATGAAAAGGTGTGAAATATATGAAGAGCCTCAAAATGTGTGAAAAATATGAAGAGTTTCAAAAGGTGTGAAAAATATGAGGAACATGAAGCGGTGTTCAAAACTTGAAGATACTGAAAAGGTGCGAAAAATATGAAGAGCTTCAAAATGTGTCAAAAGTAGGAGGAGCATGAAACGGTCTGAAAAATAGGAGGAGCATGAAGTGGTGTTGAAAATCATTAAGAGCCTGAAAAGGTGTGAAAAATATGAAGAGCCAGAAAAGGTGTTAATAATATGAAGAGCCTCAAAACGTGTTAAAAATATGAAGAGCTTCAAGAGGTTCAAAAATATGAGGAGCACGATACGGTCTGAAAAGTAGAAGGAGCATGAAAGCGTGTTCAAAAACATGAAGAGCCTGAAAAGTAGTGAAAAATATAAAGAGGTTCAAAAGGTGTCAAAAATAAGAGGAGCATGAAACGTTCTGAAAAATAGGAGGAGCATGAAGTGGTGTTGAAAAACATGAAGAGCCTGAAAAGGTGTGAAAATTATGAAGAGCTTCATAATTTCTAAAGAGTATGAGGAACATGAAACAGTCTGATAAATATGAGGAGCATGAAGCGGAGTTGAAAAACATGAATAACCTGAAAATGTGTGAAATATTTGAAGAGCTTCAAAAGGTGTCAAAAATATGAGGAGCATGAAACGGTCTGAAAAATTGGAGGAGTATGAAGCGGTGTTGAGAAAATGAAGAGCCTGAAAAGGTGTGAAAAATATGAAGAGCTTCAAAAGGTGTGAAAAATATGAGGAGCATGAAATGGACTGAAAAAGAGGAGGAGCAAGAAGCGGTGTTCAAAAACATGAAGAGCCTGAAAATGTGTGAAAATATTGAAGAGCTTCAAAAGGTGTGAAAAATATGAGGACCATGAAATGGTCTGAAAATGGAGGAGCATGAAGCAGTGTTGAAAACATGAAGAGCCAGAAAGGTGTGAAATATATGAAGAGCTTCAAAAGGTGTTAAAAATATGAAGAGCTTCAAAAGGTGTCAAAAATATGAGGAGCATGAAACGGTCTGCAAAATAGGAGGAGCATGAAGCGGTGTTTAAAAACATGAAGAGCCTGAAAATATGTGAACAATATGAAGAGCTTCAAAAGGTGTGAAAAATATGAGTGGCCCGAAACGGTCTGCAAAATAGGAGGAGCATGAAGCGCTGTTGAAAAACATGAAGAGCCTGAAAAGGTGTGAAAATATGAAGAGCTTCAAAAGGTGTCAAAAATACGAGGAGCATGAAACGGTCTGAAAAATAGGAGGAGCATGAAGCGGTGTTTAAAAACGTGAAGAGCCGGAAAATTTGTGAACAATATGAAGAGCTTCAAAAGGTGTGAAAAATATGAGTGGCACGAAACGGTCTGAAAAATAGGAGGAGCATGAAGCGCTATTGAAAAACATGAAGAGCCTGAAAAGGTGCGAAAAATATGAAGAGCTTCAAAATGTGTCAAAAATATGAGGAGCATGAAACGGTCTGAAAGATAGGAGGAGCATGAAGCGGTGTTGAAAAACATGAAGAGCCTGAAAAGGTGTGAAATATATGAAGAGCTTTAAAAGATGTTAAATATGAGGAGCATGAAACGTTCTGAAAAATAGGAGGAGTATGAGGCGGTGTGAAAAATATGAAGAGCTTCAAAATGTGTCAAAAGTAGGAGGAGCATGAAACGGTCTGAAAAATAGGAGGAGCATGAAGTGGTGTTGAAAATCATTAAGAGCCTGAAAAGGTGTGAAAAATATGAAGAGCCAGAAAAGGTGTTCATGATATGAAGAGCCTCAAAACGTGGTAAAAATATGAAGAGCTTCATGAGGTTCAAAAATATAAGGAGCACGATACGGTCTGAAAAGTAGAAGGAGCATGAAAGAGTGTTCAAAAACATGAAGAGCCTGAAAAGTAGTGAAAAATATGAAGAGGTTCAAAAGGTGTCAAAAATAAGAGGAGCATGAAACGTTCTGAAAAATAGGAGGAGCATGAAGTGGTGTTGAAAAACATGAAGAGCCTGAAAAGGTGTGAAAATTATGAAGAGCTTCATAATTTCTAAAGAATATGAGGAACATGAAACAGTCTGATAAATAGGAGGAGCATGAAGCGGAGTTGAAAAACATGAATAACCTGAAAATGTGTGAAATATTTGAAGAGCTTCAAAAGGTGTCAAAAATAAGAGGAGCATGAACCGGTCTGAAAAATTGGAGGAGTATGAAGCGGTGTTGAGAAAATGAAGAGCCTGAAAAGGTGTGAAAAATATGAAGAGCTTCAAAAGGTGTGAAAAATATGAGGACCATGAAATGGTCTGAAAATGGAGGAGCATGAAGCAGTGTTGAAAACATGAAGAGCCAGAAAGGAGTGAAATATATGAAGAGCTTCAAAAGGTGTTAAAAATATGAAGAGCTTCAAAAGGTGTCAAAAATATGAGGAGCATGAGACGGTCTGCAAAATAGGAGGAGCATGAAGCGGTGTTTAAAAACATGAAGAGCCTGAAAATATGTGAACAATATGAAGAGCTTCAAAATGTGTGAAAAATATGAGTGGCACGAAACGGTCTGCAAAATAGGAGGAGCATGAAGCGCTGTTGAAAAACATGAAGAGCCTGAAAAGGTGTGAAAATATGAAGAGCTTCAAAAGGTGTCAAAAATACGAGGAGCATGAAACGGTCTGAAAAATAGGAGGAGCATGAAGCGGTGTTTAAAAACGTGAAGAGCCTGAAAAGGTGTGAAAATATGAAGAGCTTCAAAATGTGTCAAAAAAATGAGGAGCATGAAACGGTCTGAAAAATAGGAGGAGCATGAAGTGGTGTTGAAAAACATGAAGAGCCTGAAAAAGTGTGAAAAATATGAAGAGCCAGAAAAGATGTTAAAAATATGAAGAGCCTCAAAAGGTGTTAAAAATATGAAGAGCTTCAAAAGGTTCCAAAATATGAGGAGAATGAAACGGTCTGAAATATAGGAGGAGCATGAAAGCGTGTTGAAACACATGAAGAGCTTGAAAAGGTGTGAAATATATGAAGAGCTTGAAAATGTGTGAAAAATATGAAGAGTTTCAAAAGCTGTGAAAAATATGAGGAGCATGAAGCGGTGCTCAAAATTTAAAGATACTGAAAAGGTGTGAAATATATGAAGAGCTTCAAAAAGTGTGAAAAATATGAGGAGCATGCAATGGTGTTGAAAGACATGAAGAGCGTGAAGAGGTGTGAAATATACGAAGAGCCTCAAAATGTGTGAAAAATATGAAGAGTTTCAAAAGGTGTGAAAAATATGAGGAGAATGAAACGGTGTTGAAACACATGAAGAGCTTGAAAAGGTGTGAAATATATTAAGAGCCTCAAAAAGTGTGAAAAATATGAAGAGTTTCAAAAGGTGTGAAAAATATAAGGAACATGAAGCGGTGTTCAAAACTTGAAGATACTGAAAAGGGGTGAAAAATATGAAGAGCTTCAAAATGTGCAAAAATATGAGGAGGATGAAACGGTCTGAAAAATAGGAGGAGCATGAAAAGGTGTTGAAAACATGAAGAGCCTGAAAAGGTGTGAAATATATGAAGAGCTTGAAAAAGTGTCGAAAATATTAGGAGCATGAAACGGTCTGAAAAATAGGAGTAGCATGAAACGGTGTTCAAAAACATGAAGAGCCTGAAAAGGTGTGAAAAATATGAAGAGCTTAGAAAATGTGTGAAAAATATGAGGACATTGAAACGGTCTGAAAAATAGGAGGAGCATGAAACGGTGTTCAAAAATATGAAGAGCCTGAATAGGTGTGAAAAATATGAAGAGCTTCAAAAGGTGTGAAAAATATGAAGAGCTTCAAAGGGTGTCAAAAATATGAGGATCATTAAACGGTCTGAAAAATAGGAGGAGCATGAAACGGTATTCAAAAACATGAAGAGGCTGAAAAGGTGTGAAATATATGAAGAACTTCAAAACGTGTCAAAAATATGAGGAGCATGAAACGCTCTGAAAAATAGGAGGAGCATGAAGCGGTGTTTAACAACATGAAAAACCCGAAAAGGTGTGAAATATATGAAGAGCTTCAAAAGGTGTCACAAATATGAGGAGCATGAAACGGTCTGAAAAATAGGAGGAGCTTGAAGCGGTGTTGAAAAACATGAAGAGACTGAAAAGGTGTGAAAAATATGAAGAGCTTCAAAAGGTGTCAAAAATATGAGGAGCACGAAACGGTCTGAAAAATAGGAGCAGAATGAGGCACTGTTGAAAAACATGAAGAGCCTGATATGTGTGAAAAATATGAGGAGCTGCAAAATTTGTCAAAAATATGAGGAGCATGAAACGGTGTTCAAAAACATGAAGAGCCTGAAAAGGTGTGAAAATATGAAGAGCTTCAAAATATGTCAAAAAATGAGGAGCATGAAACGGTCTGAAAAATAGGAGGAGCATGAAGTGGTGTTGAAAAACATGAAGAGCCTGAAAAGGTGTGAAAAATATGAAGAGCCAGAAAAGATGTTAAAAATATGAAGAGCCTCAAAAGGTGTTAAAAATATGAAGAGCTTCAAAAAGTGTGAAAAATATGAGGAGCATGAAATGGTGTTGAAAGACATGAAGAGCGTGAAAAGGTGTGAAATATATGAAGAGCCTCAAAATGTGTGAAAAATATGAAGAGTTTCAAAAGGTGTGAAAAATATGAGGAACATGAAGCGGTGTTCAAAACTTGAAGATACTGAAAAGGTGTGAAAAATATGAAGAGCTTCAAAATGTGGCAAAAGTAGGAGGAGCATGAAACGTTCTGAAAAATAGGAGGAGCATGAAGTGGTGTTGAAAATCATGAAGAGCCTGAAAGGCTGTGAAAAATATGAAGAGCCAGAAAAGGTGTTAATAATATGAAGAGCCTCAAAACGTGTTAAAAATATGAAGAGCTTCAAAAGGTTCAAAAATATGAGGAGCACGATACGGTCTGAAAAGTAGAAGGAGCATGAAAGGGTGTTCAAACACATGAAGAGCCTGAAAAGTAGTGAAAAATATGAAGAGGTTCAAAAGGTGTCAAAAATAAGAGGAGCATGAAACGTTCTGAAAAATAGGAGCATGAAGTGGTGTTGAAAAACATGAAGAGCCTGAAAAGGTGTGAAAATTTTGAAGAGCTTCACAATTTCTAAAGAATATGAGGAACATGAAACAGTCTGATAAATAGGAGGAGCATGAAGTGGAGTTGAAAAACATGAATAACCTGAAAATGTGTGAAATATTTAAAGAGCTTTAAAATGTGTCAAAAATATGAGGAGCATGAAACGGTCTGAAAAATTGGAGGAGTATGAAGCGGTGTTGAGAAAATGAAGAGCCAGAAAGGTGTGAAATATATGAAGAGCTTCAAAAGGTGTGAAAAATATGAAGAGCTTCAAAAGGTGTGAAAAATATGAGGAGCATGAAATGGTCTGAAAAAGAGGAGGAGCAAGAAGCGGTCTTCAAAAACATGAAGAGCCTGAATAGGTGTGAAAAATATGAAGAGCTTCAAAAGGTGTGAAAAATATGAAGAGCTTCAAAAGGTGTCAAAAATATGAGGAGCATTAAACGGTCTGAAAAATAGGAGGAGCATGAAACGGTATTCAAAAACATGAAGAGCCTGAAAAGGTGTGAAATATATGAAGAGCTTCAAAACGTGTCAAAAATATGAGGAGCATGAAACGGTCTGAAAAATAGGAGGAGCTTGAAGCGGTGTTGAAAAACATGAAGAGACTGAAAAGGTGTGAAAAATATGAAGAGCTTCAAAAGGTGTCAAAAATATGAGGAGCATGAAACGGTCTGAAAAATAGGAGCAGAATGAGGCACTGTTGAAAAACATGAAGAGCCTGATATGTGTGAAAAATATGAGGAGCTGCAAAATTTGTCAAAAATATGAGGAGCATGAAACAGTGTTCAAAAACATGAAGAGCCTGAAAAGGTGTGAAAATATGGAGAGCATCAAAAGGTGTCAAAAATATGAGGAGCATGAAACGGTCTTAAAAATAGGAGGAGCATGAAACGGTGTTGAAAAACATGAAGAGCCTGAAAAGGTGTGAAAAATATGAAGAGCTTCAAAAGGTGTCAAAAATATGAGGAGCATGAAACGGTCTGAAAAATAGGAGTAGCATGAAACGGTGTTCAAAAACATGAAGAGCCTGAAAAGGTGTGAAAAATATGAAGAGCTTCAAAAGGTGTCAAAAATATGAGGAGCATGAAACGGTCTGAAAAATGGGAGTAGCATGAAACGGTGTTCAAAAACATGAAGAGCCGGAAAAGGTGTGAAAAATATGAAGAGCTTAGAAAATGTGTGAAAAATATGAGGAGCATGAAACGGTCTGAAAAATAGGAGGAGCATGAAACGGTGTTCGAAAACATGAAGAGCCTGAAAAGGTGTGAAAAATATGAAGAGCTTCAAAAGGTGTCAAAAATATGAGGAGCATGAAACGGTCTGAGAAATAGGAGCAGAATGAGGCACTGATGAAAAACATGAAGAGCCTGATATGTGTGAAAAATATGTGGAGCTTCAAAATTTGTGAAAAATATGAGGAGCATGAAACGGTGTTCAAAAACATGAAGAGCCTGAAAAGGTGTGAAAATATGAAGAGCTTCAAAAGGTGTCAAAAATATGAGGAGCATGAAACGGTCTTAAAAATAGTAGGAGCATGAAACGGTGTTGAAAAACATGAAGAGCCTGAAAAGGTGTGAAAATATGAAGAGCTTCAAAAAGTGTCAAAAATATGAGGAGCATGAAACTGT